>NC_057806.1:89105199-89254825 GCF_018294505.1 Triticum aestivum | reverse complement strand
GTGGTGTGGTGGAGGGCTGGATGAACAGTAGACGGTGGAGGAGTGCCCGTGGAGGGGTGGTTGAACAGGACCCCGTGGTGTGGAGGGCTGGATGAACAGTAGATGGTGGAGGGGTGGTTGAACAGTAGCCGGTGGAGTAGCGCGCGATGGAGGCTGGATGAACAGGAGCCCGTGGAGGCTGGAGGAGCTCGACGGTAGCCCGTGGAGGCTGGAGGAGGTCGACGGTGGAGATAAACAGTATCCTGTGGAGTCCCGTTTTGCGGTACGCCACACCCATCCCGATGAATAGGACCCCTGTTTTGACCGTAGGAGGTCCGTTTCGTCCGTTTTGCGCTACGCCACACCCCTCCCGATCAACGGGACCCCCATTTCGACTGTAGGAGGTCTGTTTCCTCTGTTTTGCGGTACGCCACACCCCTCCCGGTCAACAGGACCCCCGTTTCGACCGTAGGAGGTCCTTTTCCTCCGTTTTGCGATACGCCAGACCTCTCCCGATGAACATGATCCCGTTTCGAACGTGGTCGGTCGAACACAAGGCTGTTTCCTCCGTTCTGCGGTATGCCAGGCCTCGTTTCCATCGCCTGTTCCGTCCAAGCCCTCCCGATGAACATGACCACGCATTCCATTCCGACCAAGCCAGTTGGCTGGCATGCGTTCCGTTGCCTCCCGATGAACACGACACATAACATTGCCTCCCCATGAACACGACGCATTCTATTGCCTCCCCATGAACACGACGATGACGCTGTTTCTCCGTTCTGACCCAGCCATGTACACGAGCCCTGGCCGTACGTATGCACGAGTAGGCGTTCGAGACCCCGCCCGTATGTACACATATGTGGTCGTATTTTCTTGCACCCTGGCCGCTATACATACATGTACATGCTACATGCGCGCCTCTACTACGACACGTGCGCGCCTCTACATCCACCAGTATATATGTACATACACGTTCGCGACCAGAATGACAACGCTACGTACGCTTTGACCAGGTGGGTCCCGACTGTCAGGCACTTCCTTGCCTGCGAAGATGTAGCTGGTGGGTCCCAGCAGTTAGGGGGGCAAATCGTTTTTTTGCCCGGACGCACTTTCTTGCGTGCGAAGATGTAGCTGTGGGTCCCAGTAGTTAGGGGCAAACTTTTTTATTGCGAAATACGGTGGCCCGTCCGATGGGTCCCCGCTGTCAGGTGGAGGAATAATTATTTTGCACGTAATAAGGAGGCACTTCCTTGCTGCGGCCGTGGACCCAGCTGTCAGCCTCTCCACGTACAGTCCACGTCCGATGGAAGTCATTCCTTGACCACGTTGACCACACCGCGCCGAGAGCACCAGGGCGGTGGACGATGGTGAGGCCTAGGAAGGGGATGACGTGGAGCCGGGGAAGATGCGGAAGTGGATGCTCACGCATAGAGGAGTAAGAGGGTTCACTAGCTCGCTGTGGTGTGAGGTTGCCGTCGCCGCAGAATAACAGGGGGTGTGGGTGAGTAGAGGGATGGCCTGGCCAGCAGTGGGAGTAGTAGGGGGCGGTGAGGCCTCCGCCGCATCGCAGCCGGCCACGGGAGGCAGGAGCACGAGGCACTACCGGCGCTGGTTTGGGCGGCTGGAGCAAGAAGACCAGAGGTTGAAGAAGCACTACGGCCGTTGGATGGACATCGTACGGTCACTGGAGCTAGAATTGTGCATATTGACTAAGTTGACAAAGCCCTCCGTCCCCATCAACTTAGTAGGCCCACAAGTCAGCCTGCCACAAGTCAGCCCAACAGGCCTGACAAAGCGACTTACTTGGCAAATCACAAAAAAACTGGGTTGTGGTCGTGGACCCAGTTGTCAGCCTCTCCACGTACAGTACTCTTCCGATGGAATGTCGTTGACCATGTTGACCACGCCGCGCCGAGAGCACCAAGGCGGTGGACGGTGGCGAGACCTAGGAAGGGGACGACGCGGAGCCGGGGAAGACACGGCAGTGGATGCCCACGTGAAGAGGAGTACGAGGGTTCACTAGTTCGGCTGCGGTGTGAGGCTGCCGTCGCCGCAGGGCCTGGCTAGCGGTGGGAGTAGTATGGGGTGATGAGGCCTCAACGACAGCACAGCCAGCCATTGGAGGTAGGAGCAGGCGGTCACCCTGGCGCTGGTTTGGGCGGCTGGTGCAAGAAGAGCAGCGATTGAAGAAGCGGCAGGACCATTCGATTCAAATCCAACGGTTACTGCTGCTAGAATCGTTTGTTGACTAAGTTGACAAGCCCTGCGTATGCATCAACTTAGTAGGCCCACAGGTCAGCCTCCCAACCGGTGCACCCCAGATGTCAGTGGGAGGAATATATATATTTTTCGCGTAATAAGGAGGCAATTGATTGCATGCGGCCAGGCCAGCGGACGGAGTAAGGGTGGGTCGGGGAAGCCTGCGCGGCATCACAGCGGGCCACAAGAGGAGGGAGCAGGCAGTCCCGCCGGTGCTAGTTTAGGCGGATGGAGCAGGAAGATCAAAGATTGAAGAAGCACGTCGGCCGTTGGATGGACATCCAACAGTCACTGCTGCTAGAATCGTGTGTTCACTGATAAAGCCTTGCGTAAACAAGTCAGCCTCGAAATCTGTGGCGTGTACAGCCCATTTGCTATTATTTTTATAGTTTTTACTCATTTTCTAATTCATATGGAATTTATTGCAGCCCATTTTCCATTTTTAGAATTGTTGGACATTTTCTGGTCAGTACCAGGGTCAAAAAATTAACTAAATATGTGGGAAATTTTGAAAATTCGCAAATTTTTGCTGGGGAACGAAATATTCTTAATCCAAAAATTAATAGCCATAATAAAACAAATTTAAAAATAAATTCGTACTATGTCATGTTAAATCCAATGAAATACGTATAAGATATCAGTGAAGAACAAAAACAAAAAAAGAAACTTATATCCCATTCGCTATAAATTTTTTGGAATTTTCAACCCCTTTTGATATTACTTTTAATAGACATTGGCCATACTCTTAAGCCAGGCCAGAATGCATCCCTCCTCGTCTTGAAAGATTTCCAGCCTAGTAATTCGGAGAAAACAAACAGGCCTAGCTTGGGTATTCTTCAAAAAGAAATACTGGGCTACCTATTTTCCCAAAGAACTGGTGCATGAGCATTTAGCTTTATTTATTTATTTACTTATTTATGTTTAGGGGACCATGAGCATGTACCTGGGCCGGATTCATGTGAGAGCCTCCCTTCCAGTTAATTATGGGCTTCTCTATTGGGCCTTCATCAGTGGGCTGCATGTTATCAACAAGTGGAAAATGTGTTCCATACGAAAAATAGTATGCGCTATGTACAATACGGGGCACTAAAGGATCGAACCGTGCAACGACTTCCAAAACATTGTGTTTGCCGTTCTAACAACACATTTATTCAACCAACAGACGAAATATACTACTGATTGTACATTGAAAACAGCAGCAGCAGCAACCAGGGCTGGGGGTGCAACAGAAGCAGTAAGCAGGCCAGAAGAGTGAAGACGCAGCTCTCTCTTCCAAACCAAACATCAGCCATCATTACAAAAGGGCTACAAAAAAGAACAAGTGTATGCATCAAACTAAATAAAGATCCTACTACACCAAGTGTACGCATCTAACTAACTGGCTCAGTTAGACGTTACTATTTATTAAGCTGTGGAGATTGGTTGACGGCTTGAACCAGATGGGTGCCTAATGGGGGAAACTCCAGCCAGCAGGTCGAAGCCTGATACTTGCAACCCTCTCTCCTACTTTGGGCTGCAGAGCGTGGCAGCACATATCAGGGTATGGTGCATGTAGAGACGCATGGTACGCTGTGTACACACAGTTTTGCCTGATGAACGAAACCGCGCTGCCATCATGATCCTTGCATGGTACTGAGATTGTCCACACGTGAAACAATGAGCTTGATTACCTCTATGGGGAGCGAATTCCATCCACTCTTTCGGTGAACGCTGCTCGGTTCTGCCATTGTTAGTGCTTGGGTTTCGGACGAGGGGGAGGCGCCTTAGCGGGGATGGAAGATTGGACGAGATTATGTGCAGACAAAGATGGAGAAGTGAATATGTGCTGCGGGAAGTGGACATGTGATGATGACTACAGCATGTCGCTTGACTTACTAGACACATACCAGCAGTGTAGGGTCATGTCGATGCCAGACAACTTGCTTGAGTGATCATAGTACTGGTACTCCCTACAGTGTTATGCCCTAACTTGCTTGAGTAGAGTAGTAGAGTAGGACTCTGCTCTACTACTAGCACCGGAGGAGTAGTATATTCTAATCTAAAATAGTTACAAACTTCAATGCGCGAGTGTGGAACGACTACGAACCGTGCTCAAAGACCATGAAGGCGTCTCGTCCTCTTCCTCCCTCCCTCTCGCACCGCCCATGAAGGCGCCTCGCCATATCTGCTCTCCATCTAACCCTGCCATCCAAACATCTTTTTGGTTAGAGTTAGTTCAGAGCTAGTTTAAGGTTAGAATCTAACTCTAACCTCTAACTGAGTTAGAGTATCCAAACAGGCCCCGTGTCTACGTGGTGTTTGGACATGGGTGACAACCTCAACGCCAACGATACTGCTCCTGTTGCACCATATGTGTTTCTGTCCTTTCTGTTCGAAATCGTGGTAGAATTCATGTTTCTACTCTATATCCTACTACTATGCTAGTCCACATGATTTGTTTCATCTCTGTTATAGCCGTGATGATTTATTTTGTGCTTATTCGGATTAAATCTCGTAGTAACTTGCTCATATATTCAACTGGCGCAACATCCCCTATAGCCACTCCCTTTTCATGGACGGCCTGGTCGATGCCTCCAAGGAGCCCTTCGTCCACTGCTATGAGTGCCCGATGCCGTTTTGTGGCTCGCTGGCAGACATGGTGCATCACCTCATGGATGCGTGCAGCGGTCACTGCTGGCCCTTGGTGGAGAACATCAAGTACGAGACGTGCTACCCATTCACCATGCCGGAGTCGCTGGAGGATCATGCCTCTTGCTAGTCTCGGAGGAGGACGACAGCGTCTTCCTCTTGATCGTGGGCACCGGCGAGGCCCGCGCAGGCCGCCGCCCCGTCTCTGTAATGTGCGTCAGGGGCGACGCCGCTGACGCTGACACTGACACAAGGCCGATGTATGGGTGTGTGGTCAGTGTTACTACCCCTCCGGGTCGCGTGGGCGGCGACACCGGCCTCATCGAACGGACTTGGACTCTGGGGAGCTGGGACTATCCGGCCAATGTGGACTTGGAAAACCCATGGCATCCTTCACCCGCCGACGCGGTGCACGGGCACTCCAAGGAGGTTCACCTGGACATACGCATTATCAAGTTAAATGTTGATCATTAGTCTTCGCTCAATGTAATCCGCTGTCTAAGCATGTGGAGACTTCCATGCAGGATCTTGCTCTATTTGAGTATCGCGCATGAATCAAAGTGTATCCGTTTATGGTTTAGTCTAGAATCTTCCATGTATGAATTTTTACTACAGTACTGGTGAAAGACTTACGATGAACCATTTCTTACATCTCCTCTGCCCGCTTGCAAGTCATCCTGATTTAATCCCTCCGTCTAGGTGTATAAAGGCATGGTTAATATTACTTAATAGTATAGCCAACTGTTGACTATAAGAAAGTGACATGCCATCTGTAGCCAACATGTATAACAATCGATACTCAAAAACTAATTCTTACTAGTGTGTATGCACGTGCAATGCACGTCTTAATAGCATGGTGTGATTCCACCAAAAAAATACTTTGAAAAATGAATTCCGAGCAAAAAAAATATTGTTGATGCACACGAAATAGAGTTTAGAAATTTACTAATTGGTAGTACAAAATGCAACTACTACCTGCGGTCATCCAGAAATTTTCGAAGAATATAAAAAAAAGTATGTGGTGGAACCCACAAATTGTTTACTTCAACTTTAGTTTCTTCTCCAGACCATCTCACATCGGCTCACAACCAACTCTTTTTTTTTTACTCATCACAACCTGACAATTGCAACATAGTAGAGGAGGCATAGGTCTTCTTTTCAGGAAGATATGACACGGTGCAGCGATGGTTCCAGAACCAAGTAGATTCAGCTGCAGGCACTGTTCACTACGAATCCCTCCAATATCAGTCATTAGATTTAGGAGATGAATGGCTAGGATTGATGCTCTAGGTGCAATCCAGGACTCGTATACTATATAGTAGTAGTAGTATAGATAGTATAGAAAAGATCATTTCTTGCAAAGCACAATAAGTGTTATTTCTTCACAAGTTTTGGATGCAGGTTGAACAATTGAACGCTTTTGTTTGCAAAAGATACCTTTTTATCTATTTCACCTGGATGTTTGTGAGCTCTAGAGATGAAATAATATCCAAAGAAACCTATCGATACCCGTTACACATGAGATGACCCCCACATCCTTTGTCAAAATAAACAACTCCTCGATCAATGCATTTCACTCTTCGGTGCAACGCACGGGCACCTTACTACTATAGATTAGTACGACCAAAAATTGAACTAACATTATATGTAGTACGATAAATGATGATGCATGTCACCTAAAATTATATCATTCAAAACTATGTTCAAATACGAATCCAACGATATAGTTTTTGTTGACATGCACTAACATTTTGTTAGTTAAATCTTCAGTCAAATTCAATGGAGGACTAATAAACCACGACCAATGTAGTACAAGTGTATAGGGCGGCGCTGCATGGGAGTCTCACCTCTCACCCCGCTCGTGGCACGGCATTAAAGCCGTCATATCACAAAACCCAACCACTCCCAGTAATAAGTGGCCTTGTAAAATAAACGGACAAGCAACCATCACATCCCTCCGTCTTGTTTGCATTTCATCTCTCTGCATTTACTTTCTCTGGTTCATCTCGCACACTCGATCCCTAGCTACTACTCCTAGGGCTAGTTCTTTTGGAGGCTTCCCCATCTTTTCCCACAAGACTAGTCACAATGGAGAGTAACAATAAGGCGCCTCACTCATTTATTTGGGCTTCTAAACTACTACTCCGTCCTGGTTTATTCATCACCATTGTAATTTGTGCTAAATTTTGACCAAAGATTTAACTGGTTTATTCCTCACCATTGTAATCCCTCCGTCTAGGTGTGTAAGTCATCTTATGAAAACCAAATAATCCCAAAACACATAGGCGTAGTGCATTAACTTCTACCTCGTTTCTTGTTTCTTGACATATCAACCAATAAGAGATAAAGAGTGTGCATGCTTTTAATGACTTGAGATATCAAACACGACATGCCGTGGTTAGTTCATTGCATGCAATACTATTAATTAGCAAATAAACATTAATGTTTCTCGTTTTCTCCTCCTCCTTGGTCACGGTGCACAACCTAAGAGCAAGTACAATAGAGACTAGTCAGCAGGCTATAGCATCTTCCACATCAGCAAAATCATAGCTGGAGGAGAGAGAAGTGAGAAGAAAGGACCAAGCGGGCGCTTTGCGAGTCGCCGGGCGATAGCACAAGCAAGGAGGAAAAGGAGCCTGCATGCAGCCCATGCGAGCACTACGGCCGGCGTTCAGCTCCCCCCAGCCAATCCTGTCACTTTCCTTTGCCTAGAACAGCATGCATGCATTAAATGTATAGCCAACACTACAGCCATTCTACTGTATGAACTTTTCAAATACAGGCTACAGGTGACATGGCTCTACTATAGAGCCTGCAGCATGCTTTACTATTAACCTTGCTCTAAGATGACTTACTCACCTAGACGGATGGAGTAGTGCATGTGACATGCACTAACATTTCATTAGTTAAATTTATGATCAAAATTTGACACAGATTACAATGGGGACCAATAAACTAGGACGGAGGTAGTAGTTATGGGATTACTAATCTAGAAGCCTAAAAGAACTGGCCCCTGGTACTCCTACTAGTAGTAGTACTCAAGTTGGAATTCCAATTGCACGACACAACTTGTTAGGAAAAAAATTCGATATAGGGTGTAGGAAGCGGTTTGGGAATTTGCATGCCTTTCCAACCAGTGAGATACTCCGTACAAAGTATGATAGAGAAATAACCACAGAGAAGGAAGCTAAAAGTAAACAATCAAACAAGCATTTTTGCATTTGTTTTGCATTGAATCGTTTCACAAGCTTGACTAGTGTTGTTTTTCTACTTTTACAAAAACCACATCGTAATGTTAAAACGTGCATTTGCACGTACATAAGTAATAGTAGTACTCCCTCCATCTAGGTGTATAAGTCTTCCCTCCTTCTTGGTCACGGAGCACAACCAAAGATGACTTATTGACCTGGACAGAGGGAGTAGCACAGTCTGCAAGCATATATCGAGAGAGACATGTAGTGCGATAGTATATAGTAAAGTTTGCGCTATATGCACGTACTTGCAAAATGCGTACGAATACACAAGGTTTCCAAACTTTCCCTTTTACATACTTAATTAAGGACGCTAAAAATTCCTGAACGTTCAGGATTTATCATTTGCGTCCCAAAACTAATGAGACTGCCTTATGAAACAAAAATTACACTCCTCCTAAAAGCCACGGCGCTCGCTGGAGCGCTTACGTCGCGCCACGAGTGCCCTGGTGCGCGGCCATTTCCCAGCGCGCTGACACAACGCCTCTTCCTCAGCCTCGCAACTCGCGAGGTGCTGATTGGCGGCTTGCCGGCGGGCGAGCACGATCTCACCGGTGTGGTGATCCGGCGCCAACAGGTACTCCTCCTCACTGGAAGCGTGCACCCGGTCCACGTACCGCCAAGCGTAAATGAGGCGCTTGGGCCTGACTGCACTCAGGGCGTCAGCACGGGCGTCCTCCGCCACCCTCATGGCCCTCGCACGAGCCTTCTGCCAACGAGCCAATCGCTTGACTCTCTCGCACGCGACATAGGCCTCCCAGGCAGCTTGTTCCGAGGTGCGCTTCTCTTCCTCGGCCTTCTTCTCTGCCTCTATTTTGGCGCGCTCTGCTGGAGGCAAAGCCTCCCACAAGGCGACATCCATTTCTTTCCAAAGCTCCTCAAGGTTGGGGGGCTCGACGGGCGGCACGGCGTTCTCCTCGTAGTGAGGAGCCGACGCGTCCTCCGGTGCGCATGCTGGCGAGATTGGGAATGCCGACGCATCCACCTCGACGCGTCACGGCGAGGAGCGGAACACCGACGTGTCCTCCTCGACTAGTGGCGGCGAGGAACGGAACAGCGATGCATCGCGTAGCGGCAAGGAGCGGAACACCGACGCGTCCTCCTCGACTAGTGGCGGCGAGGAACGGAACAGCGATGCATCGCGTAGCGGCAAGGAGCGGAACACCGACGCGTCCTCCTCGACTAGTGGCGGCGAGGAATGGTACGGCAACGCGTGACCGTCCGCGCGGTGCAGCGAGGGGCTCCTAGGGCTTGGGAGGGGCGATGCCATGGTGGTCGACGTGAGAGGGAGGGGAGGAGATAGCGATGAACGTGAACGTGAGGGGGAGGAGCTAGCGATGTCATGGGAGGAGCAGTATTTATAGCGAGCAATGGCAAACCTACGTAAGATATGGACTGAGCTGCACTGACTTAACTGCAGGTCCAGTTGCGTCACTGACATGTGGGCCAGACCCCTGTTGGGCCCATATGTCAGTGACCCAATGCACCTGCATTTAAGTAACAGCTATGTGGGCATATTTGTTGGAGTAAATTACAGGGGAGCGAAGGGGTGTAAATATTGCTGGTCACAACGGATTGGACGAGCATGGGGGGAGGAGAGTCATGCATGCAGATTTTTTCACACGGGGTGGAGTGGTGGGACCACTGGAGGGAGAAGAAGAGTTTGGCAGGCATATTGTTTCCACACATGGAGAGGAAAAGATTTGGAGACGAACGGGCTTCCTGCAGGTATGGGGAACGGTGCATAATAAGTCATCTTGCATGCCGGGCTAGGTATAGTCTCAAGTCATGAAAAACATACATGCCCCACACATGTTCATATTTCAAGGTGCACTAAATTATTGCATGCGATGATTAAGGCTGGCCATAATGGTGGTATCTTAGCTGGTATCATGCACACGGGAATAGCAAACATGCTGATGTGGCAAAGAATTAAAGAAGAGAGGGGGTTAGAGTAACTAGTGTTCATGCATGCATCTCGTTTTCCATTCACATTTTACAAGTAAAATTCGTGGACAAACTTTGACCCAAAGTACGATGGGGACTAGTAAACCAGAATGGAGGTAGTCGTTTTTTTTAATCAAAGAAGGGTTTCCCCTTCTGATTTTCATTACTGAAAACCAGCATCTAAATCTAAACCATAGTATTTGCCCTAGAACTACCAGGTTCAACATCTCGCAACGTAAACCCATACAACCTCCATCGCAAAAAAAAACATACGACCATACGCCAAGGAGGTACGTAGTACTATGAATTTCATTTTTGCTCCATACCAATCGTTATAAAAACTACTTACTACTTATAACACGCCATTGAAAATCGGAACTCTTATCCCCGCTAAAAACGATATTTTAAACATGGCTACTCGATCTGTGGCAACTGGCGAGCCACCGCGCTCCAAGTCGTTCACCTGTGGTCCCGACCATCAAGTCCTATGGATCAAATTATCACGCGAGCTGACTATTCCTATAAAGGTGCTCCACCACATACCCGCGAATGCAGAAATCGTGCACCTAGGGTTTTAGGCTTTATTTGTTAGCGTCGCCTTTACGTAACTCATGTGTGCGAGGCAGCGAGAGGCCGACTGCGTGCGTGCACCTCTTCTCTTCGTATATGTACTCCACCATTTGTCTGGTGTCCAAAAAATTATAATAACTACTAGCAATGTGCCAATGCGTTGCCACAGGATCAAAGTAGATTAATACATATTCATCGATTTGATAGAAAAAAGTCTAGTTTTGAAATACGTATATCACTAAAAATATGTTATGTTTCACTCAAAATATATTCCTTTGGCGGTTTTGATGAGATAAGGGAGGAATGTTGTTGGTTTCAAGATTCGAGAAGTGGTATATGTCTAATTTCTACTCTTACTAGCAAGATGCCCGTGCGTTGCACGAAACATCAAGATCTTGTGGGAGAAAAGGATGAACGAGGGAAGGCCTTATCTGCAAATGTGGTGAAGAGTGCGGGTAAATTGCCATATTTTCATTCGTATTCGTCAGATATAAATCGGACGACCTACATTGCATGATGGTAGGCCCACCATCATCACCAACTCTATTTTCTATCCCTACTCTTGTAAAAAGCATTGTCGGTGATGATCGTGTGCCTACCATCCTGCAATACAGGCCGTTCGATCTATATCTGACGGATAGGAAGGAAACAATGGCAATTTTGCAAAAAGATACCCACACCCCTCTCCACATTTGCAAATAAGGCCTTCCCTCGTTCATCCTTTTCCCCCACAAGATAAACTACTCATACAAATGCATCTTGATGTTCCGTGCAACGCATGGGCATCTTGCTAGTTGTTGTAGAAAGCCCATGTGTGTGTGAGAGAGGGGGGGAGTGGAGGAGGACGGAGTGCATGTGTGACAAAGACACAAGGAGTGTGTGTGCGATAGGTATCAGCTTAAAATGAGGCGATAGTGTGTGTGTGCACAATTGAGAGGGCGTGTCTCAAGAAGGGAAGAAAAATCTACATAGATACAAGGAGCGGGAGAGAGACATGTATGCGATGGTGGAAGCACGAGTGTGCGGGTGTATAAACCTATCTAGAGGCTAGCTAGTCAATAAATGTTTGTGAGAGAAATACGAGTCGGGGTGCGAAAGCGAGAGTTTTGTGTGTGTGAGAGAGAGAGAGACGGTAGTCGAGAAGGGGAGTGGAAGCAGGAGTTGTGTGTGTGTGTGTGTCTGTGAGAGAGAAGGAGACGGTAGTCGGGGTTGTTTGATCGGTAAACAAATGAATAATGTCAGTCTAGGATGGAGACGAAAAGGAGACCGCAACAAATGTTGTGTCTATAGGAGAGAGAGAGTAATTTTAGTGGTATGAGTCATATGTAGAGACATATAGGGCGTGTGAGAGAATCCCATAGAGAGAAAGACAAAGTGAAAGATGAGTGGAGACTGTGTGTGTGGCGGTAAAAAAAGAAAGCTTAGGTACCGAGTGATACCAGAGAACAGTAGAGACGTGAGAGATAATGAAAACCGTGTAATGTATAATGATAGGGAGAGTGTGACACTTCTTAAGGGAGACATCGAGAGACAATGTTTGCGAGGATAGGAGAAACATGAAGTGAGCGTGCGGGTGAGCTGGAGAAAAGAGAGTGATAGCTACCTGAAGGAGCATGCATGCGAGAGAGATGGGCGTGAAAGGAGTGAACAAAAAAGGGATTCAAATATTTGAATTCAAGATGATGATACATGTAATCCATACTCAAACCAAAATAGATTATCAAACATGCATACTCATTTGAATTCACGCACATCTATGTTATTTAATATGTAGATATTACTGATCCATACATTTTAGTAGAACATAATTTGGTTAAATTTTTTCGAATTCAACCTTAAGATTTCGAGATCATTGTATTTGTAAATCATATTATACATATAAAGGAGCATAATTCTTTGTTGTGCTTTGGAAAGTATATATAAAAATGATGTATATAGAATGTAATTCCAATTGAAAATGGACCCCGCCCGAAAAAAATAGAATACAAATGGGATTCAAATTGAGTTGGCACGGTAAACGTGCACTCTGCAAAATTTGAACGAAGCTGGGAAAGTCGCAGTAACCGCCCGAAACCAAAATCTGCGAGATGGAAATCACTACTGCCTATCCCTGCCACGCAAAGCCTATCTGCTGGATTTCTATAGGTTTTGATAGGGGTAGGTTTTTAATTTCACCCAAACGTGATGTAACCGCCTCTCACCCGGATTCATACACGGTGGGCGCCAAAAACAAACTCTCGTCGGCAATTATTCGGTGTATGCGAGATTACCGTCCTATCCCCAACCGACTAATGTTGTTGTGATGTAGTAGAAATTTGAAATGGGGGCTAAGTTTGTAAATTTCCTCGCATTTGAGACAAGCGTGCCCTGAATACATGGTTCCCCCTTCCTCTCTACCTCCCTTTTCCCCATTCGTACTTCGTGGGCGCCAAAACACCCTCTCCACCCCACCCTCCTCCGTCTGTCGCTGTCCGCCACCCCATCCACCGCCGTCCTCCTCCACCATGCCGGAGCTGATACCCCGCCGCCGCCGTCCGTTACAAGAGATCGACCTCTCTCATCCATGGCTTCACACCGGGATCCTTGCATCTCGTCCTCTCGCTTCATCCCCGTCGTCGTCCACCTTGCCGGCGCCGCTCCTACGACCGTCTCGTCCACCGCGCCCCACCGCCACTGTCTACCCTCCTAGATCTGCTTCCACGCTACCGACAGCCATCGCTACCGCAGCACCATCAAATTCTCAGCAGATGCGTACACGGCGCCGCACCAGAGGCGGTACTCTTTCGTATCTGCTCAACTTATTTATCGCGGCAAGAAAATAGATCTCCACTGCTTTACTCTGATTTCTTGTCTTGGTTGCGAAGTTGCCTTTGTCCGGTTTGCACCTTCAGATCCGCCATGGCACGCTCAACACTATACTCCCAATGCTTATGGTTTTCCCCTTTTATATTCCACACTAGTTAAATCACAGTAGACTAAATTTCAAAATTAGGTCAGTCGATTTTTCAGAGCTCGCCGGGGTTCGCCAGTGCGATCGAAGGGGCTCGGGTGGCTGTGGGGCCTCGCCGAATGAAGAAAACTCGACGCGGGTGGGGGTTGGGGCGGGTGGGGGTGGGGTGGCGGAGGAACACAGGCGGTGGGGGCCGGTGGTCCGGCCGATGGCCCGTGCGGTGTTCTGTATGGGAAGAATGAAAGACGAGGAAGAAGAAGGGTTAGGAGATGTAGGATCTTCATCCAACCGCCTGAAATGGTCGAGAGACAGTTGGGAGTTGCATTAATGCGCTCTGGTTCATCATGTGTGGGCACTGCGCAACCAACATTTTATTATCCAAAATCCGCTTCTTCTTCTTTACCATGTCCCTCTTCCGTTCTTCTTTAACATGTACTCTCTCCGTTCCTAAATACAAGTCTTTGTATAGATTCCACCATGGACTACATATGGAGCAAAATGAGTGAATCTACACTCTAAAATGTATCTGGATACATCTGTATGTGATCCATAGTGGAAATCTCTACCAAGACTTATATTTTGGAACGGAGGGAGTATGATAGTAGTATAGTATGTTCCTTGTACTGAAGATGAGCAGGGACATTTGCAGTGTAGAGGTCTATACGGTCGGTTGTGATGGACACTTTGAGCCTCTTTGATTTGTAGGATCTTGTAAACATAGGAATAGGATTTGTAGTGGCCTGCCCACTTGAATCCTATAAGAATAGCAAGGAAATGCGGGGAGCTATGTCGCCTTTGAGAGTTACACTAATATTAACAGTACCGCACCTTCACTTGAAGAGAGCTGGTATCCGAAGCCTTTCTAGCCGTACCGGCAATACTAGCACATATATTCTAGCAAGTTCCACTTTGTTGATTTTACTCTGATGCTTAAGGTTTTCCCGTTATATCTACACTATGATTTGTGTAGCTGCTTTGTGTCACACTAGCAGCAATCCACTCTTGAAGCTAAACACTGCAATGACTTACAAAAGTGGCACCAAGGCATTGAGTGCTATTCTGGATGCAATGAAACTCATACGCTCCCCACCTGTTGATTCTTGTTCAGAATATGATCCTAATGACTATTCTAACCTCAAGGAGTCAAAGGCAGATGGCCTGTCCTGTTCACCCATCAAGGTGCCTGTTCTAATTTGGCAATGTTTTATTGATTGCAAGTATCTTGCATATGTTGTCTTGCATTTCTTCTACTTTGTTGCACCGCCATCTACTTGGTTTACTCATCATATATGTCGAGATGCCATGCCCATCCATTATCAATACATATTCCATTTGTCATCATACCATGTTTTTCCACTCAAATGCTGTTCTTGTGCATCAGACATCAAAAAGGAAGAGGGTGATTGCCGAACCTGAAGGAGCACCAGCAAAGTCCTTGAAAAATGTGGTGGTGCCGGAGAAATCAGACAGCACCCCACTTATATTGGTTGTACAACCAGTGACACAAAACGTAGGACCGACTCCAGCAGACTGTACCCATACTTCACTGGCCACACCACTAGCCCCACCACACAGGACCTACACTCCAGCAAAAGGTATACCAATTTCATTTGCCATAGCACCAGCTGTACCACAGAAAAATCCCACTCCAACAAAAAGTACAGCAAGTCCACCGGCCGAAGACCTATCCTAACTGCAGAGACGGCCAATTCCTGCAGATTGGAACCCCATTCCATTTATTCCCAGTTTAAAAGACAATGCTTTCAATGTTGTTAGGGACTACGTGCATATATTCCCATCATGGGAAGATTATTGTGAAGACAAACACCATTTTCACATCTTCCTGTCCAACTTATGTGTAAGTGCTATTATTCATGGTTATTATTTTCCTGTTTTCTGCTGATTGAACACATCAATGATTTACATTACATTGTTGTAACTAGGCGAGGGTCAATCTAGATAGTCATGACGAGCAAAGCTTGCTTGTGCTTTTCAAGGAAGCATTGCAGCAGTATCGATGTTACATGAGGAAATCACACTTTGATGGCAAGTCTATAAACGAATTTCCGGTGAAGTCTCTTGTTCTAAATTTAGAAGACATTGAATGGAAAAACCTTGTTATGCACTGGTCTCGTTCCTACGATGAGGTACTGTCTATGAAATCACATGATAATTTGAACTTCTACTTTTCCGCATGTGCCTTACGGATCTTTTTTGCATGAAATCTACTCGAAGAAGAATTCTGGTTTGACAAGAACGACAGGATATCGCAAATATGTTGCCCGCTGTTTTTCTCTTGTTAGTACATGTTGTCCTGTATCACTGTACTTGCATACATACCTGGTTCATTATGTGACAGTAGTATGCATGATAGCTTGCTTATCAATTGTTTGCTCCAAATTATCTGATCTGTATGAATGGTTACATTAGTGTAGAATATATCCAATGCTAATGTTTTTTAGCTCTGCATTGTTCTTGTAAGTACATGCTGTCCTTTATCAGTGTACTTACAATGACAGGTAGTTGTTCATGTACCATCACTCTGCAGCTTATTTTCCTTTGCCCTCCATTTTCTACACATTAGATATATATTTACTCTTACCATAAGGTTGGTACTGAAGAAGTTTAGCTGCGTATTTTCTTGGCTGTACCTTTTTCATGTATCGTTGCACTTACATTTATAGCTACTTGGTTATGTAGCATCACTCTTCATCTTTTCTTAAATATTCTCCATTTTTTCGTATATTATCACATCTATATTTACTCTTAACAAAATGTAGAATAAAGGCAATGCTTTTGAAGAAGATTCTATGGTAAACTTCTTGAATCCCCCCCATCAGCATGGACAAGGCCTTTATAGAGCCTACACCAATAATGTAAGTTTGTCCATCTCAAGCCTTCAAACTTTGTTGTATATATTTGGTTAGGCATGACTGCAACAACTGTTTATTTTTGGTGTTTGCATCAAATTGCTTGTTTAAAGTTTATTATGTAGTTAATAAACAAAAGTTTGTCCTTTCTCAATTTAAGTTTTCAGTTGTACAACCAAGTTCCTTCTTCATACTATGTAAATTAAACTATACAGAGCAAGTGATCTTCTTTTGCACTGCATGTATGCTTCTGTTCTTCATCCGTAATCCAGTGGTGTGGTGAACCTACCCACTACAGCACAATGTCATATTCTGCAATGTCTTAACTATGAACAATCTCATATCATTCTACTATTATTTAAACCGTCTCTTTATTTGCCAATCTGAAATGGTATAAATTGATAGCACACTAACCATTTATACTTATGAGTTCTTGATCTGTCATCCTGTGGTGTCGTGAAGCTGCCAACTCCTTCACAATGTCATTTCCTGCCATGTCTTGACCTAAACAATACCATATTGTGTTAATGCAATTTTAAACTGTGTCACTTTATTCGTCAGTAAGAAATGTGATGACTTGTCAGCACTGATACTTTTATGTGCAAAACCTGTCATATGTCTGCTTGTTTATCTTTCGGAGTGGGGAAGATATAAGTGTTGAACAAGCGCAGTCCCATCATCTTGCTCAGCTGCTTGCGCTGCAGCTCCCCAGCAGGGCTAACCTTTCTTGAACTCTATTGAAGTGATGTCGGTTTTGTATATTATTTTGTCGGCGTGTTTATTTGCACTGGTGGCGATCTTTGATGCCCAATGTATGTAATCTGCTGTCTGCTTGTGCTTTATTATCATAGTGGCGAACTTTGATGCCCAGTTGAAAGCACAAGTGCTCCCTGGGTGGTTTTGGTAATTAATGTCAACATATCTCTTGTTGGACTAACACTTTTACCTAGTATGTTTCAGATAAGTTCAACAATGGAGTGGCATGGACTAGAGGATGTGGAACCCTTTCAAGATGCTAAGGACAAAGGATTGGCTCAAGCTTCAAGATCAAGACTCTACATTTTCTATTTTAGTGATCCAAGATCACATTGAGTCTATAGGAAAAGCCAATACTATCAAGAGGGGATGAGGTGTTGCTTAATGGCTTGCTTGCTCAAAGTGCTTAGTGATATGCTCCAAAACCCTCGACTACCTTCCCACATCCACATATGACCTAAACCAAAAGTCAAACTCGGCCCCACCGATTCTTTCTATCCCGCGCCACCGAGTTTCAAATGTCATGGCCACTGCCACAAACCCTAGGCAAATCGGTCTCACCGATAGGGATCTCAGTCTCACCGAGATGGCATTGTAATCTCTCTGTTTCCCTTCGTAACGTTTCAATCTTACCGAGATGAGCGATCGGTCCCACCAAGATTGCAATGTAAACTCTCTGTTTCCCTTTTGTAACATTTCGGTCTCACCGAGATGAGCGAATCGGTCCCACCGAGTTTACCTGACCAACTCTCTGGTTAGCTTATTACCAAAATCGGTCCCACCGAGTTTGTGTAATCGGTCACACGGAGATTACGTTATGCCCTAACCCTAACCATATCGATCCTACCGAGTTGCATCTCAGTCCCACCGAAAATCCTAACGGTCACTAGGTTTGCTGAATCGGTCCGGCCGAGTTTAACCATTCGGTCCCACCGAGTTTGGAAAATTGTGTGTAACAGTTAGATTTTGTGTGGAGGCTATATATACCCCTCCACCCATTGTTCATTCGTGAAGAGAGCCATCAGAACATACCTACACTTCCAATACACATTTTCCGAGAGAGAACCACCTACACTTGTGTTGAGGTCAAGATATTCCATTCCAACCATATGAATCTTGATCTCTAGCCTTCCCCAAGTTGCTTTCCACTCAAATCTTCTTTCCACCAAATCCAAATCCTGTGAGAGAGAGTTGAGTGTTGGGGAGACTATCATTTGAAGCACAAGAGCAAGGAGTTCATCATCAACACACCATTTGTTACTTCTTGGAGAGTGGTGTCTCCTAGATTGGATAGGTGTCACTTGGGAGCCTCCAACAAGATTGTGGAGTTGAACCAAGGAGTTTGTAAGGGCAAGGAGATCGCCTACTTCGTGAAGATCTACCGCTAGTGAGGCAAGTCCTTCGTGGGCGACGGCCGTGATGGAATATACAAGGCTTCTTCTTCGTGGACCCTTCGTGGGTGGAGCCCTCCGTGGACTCGCGCAACCATTACCCTCCGTGGGTTGAAGTCTCCATCAACATGGATGTACGATAGCACCACCTATCGAAACCAGGACAAAAACATCCGTGTCTCAAATTGCGTTTGAATACTCCAAACCCTTCTCTTTACATTCTTGCAAGTTGCATGCTTTACTTTCTGCTGCTTATATACTCATTGCATGCTTGCTTGATATGTATTGTGTTTGTTAAACTTATGCTTAAACTCCAGTTAAACTTAAGAATATTAAAAACTGCAACTTTTGGCACTTAGTGTCTAATCACCCCCCCTCTAGACACCTCTTCTCGATCCTTTCAATTGGTATCAGAGCTTTGGTCTCCATTGCCTTGGTTTAAACACCATTGGAGGAAGATGGATGTGTCTACTTTGGGGAGTCTTAGACATAGAGTGCCTATTCTTGATGGAGAATATTTTCATGAGTGGAAAAATGAAATGCTTGAGATTTTCAATGAATATCATTTGAACAAGTACATTACTAGCCCTTGTGCACCGCATGTTGATCCTTCGCACCCTACCCTAGATGAACATATTGACATGATTTGCAATCTTAGAACTGTTGATCTTATCACTAGAGGCTTGCCTAGAAACGTGATTAGATGTTTGCCTACCCTCAAGTGTGCCTACACCATATGGAAATTTCTTGAGGAACTCTTTCCTAATTACTCCTTGAAAGATCTAGATGAAATCCTCCATAAGTCTATTGCTTTGATTAAGATGAGTTCCAATGATCCCAAATTTGGTGACTGCTTATTTGAGCTTACTAATCTTACGAGTGCCAAAGGAGATGTTGGAATCATTAGCAATATCATTTCCAGAGCTATTAGAATTCATAAAGATAACTATAGAAATGATCATTTATCTAATGAATTGCCCTCTCTAGGAATTGATCAATCACAAGATGATGTTGAACATGAATACTCGGATGAGGATGAGGATGATGATGATAGTGACTATGATCTCGATGATGCGATGAGGACACTTTGGTCTTATGGCAAATCTTCACGGCTACATGGCTGGAGGAAAGGAATGGGTCCTTGATAGTGGATGTACTGATCATATGACCGGAGATAAAGATATGTTCCGTGAGCTTGCTGAAAACGACGGCCCTCAAAATATGTCACTTTTGGTGATAATTCAAAGGGTAAGGTGGTTGGCCTTGGTAAGGTGGCCATCTCACATGATAGCTCCATACAAAATGTCATGCTCGTTGAATCCCTTGGATACAATTTACTTTCAGTTCTAGACTTGCGGATTTCGGTTTCAATGTCTTATTCACTGAAGTAGATTGCCAAGTGTTTCGTAGAGACAATCATAAAATGGTCTTTACCGGTATACGTAGAGGAGATCTTTACATTGTTGATTTCACTAAAAAGGCTCAACCTAAAACTTGCTTAATTACCAAATCTTCTAAAGGCTGGTTGTGGCATAGAAGACTAGGTCATGTTGGTATGCGAAATCTTGATAAGCTTATTAAAGGTGATCATATCCTTGGAATAAAAGATGTCATATTTGACAAGGATAGACTTTGTAGTGCTTGTCAAGCAGGGAAACAAGTTGGAGGAAGTCACCGCGCGAAGAACATCATGACCACAAGAAGACCACTCGAGCTACTTCACATGGATCTCTTTGGTCCAAATGCCTACAAGAGTCTCGGTGGTAACTCATTTGGTCTAGTCATAGTTGATGATTTTTCAAGATTTACGTGGGTGTTCTTTCTTGATGACAAATCGCAGGTCCAAAAGATCTTCAAAAACTTCGCTAGGAAGGCCCAAAATCAGTTTGACGTGAAGATCAAGAAGGTTCGGAGCGACAACGGAACAGAGTTCAAGAACGCAAATGTGGACACCTTTCTTGACGAAGAAGGGATTTCACACGAGTTCTCGGCTACGTACACACCTCAACAAAATGGAGTTGTTGAAAGGAAGAACCGGACTCTTATCGAGATGGCAAGAACGATGCTTGATGAGTACAAAACGCCAAAGCACTTTTGGGCGGAAGCGGTTGAGACAGCTTGTCATGCAACAAATCGCTTGTATCTTCACAAGCTACTCGGCAAGACGGCATACGAGCTCCTCACCGGTAACAAACCCCAAGTTGGATACTTTCGAGTATTCGGCTCAAAGTGCTACATTCTTGATAAGCATCGTCGTTCTAAATTTGCTCCTAAATCTCATGAAGGTTTCCTACTTGGTTATGGCTCAAACTCTCACACTTACCGTGTCTACAACAATTTCACCCGAAAGGTTGAAGAGACGGTAGATGTGAAGTTTGATGAATCTAACGGCTCGCAAGTAGAGCAATTGCCAATTGATGTAGGAGACAAAGACCCTTCGGAAGCAATTCAAGACTTGTCCATTGGCAAGATTCGTCCAACGGAAGTGAAGGAGAGTACCTCGTCCGTCCAAGTGGAAGCTTCTACCTCACGACAAGGTGAACCAAGAGTTGATACGGAAGCATCCACAAGTGGGACACGCCAAGATGAAGAAAACGAGGAAGCGCACCAAGATGAACATCAACAACCTCCTTCTCCACCATGACAAGAGAACGACAACGTCAACAATGAAGAAGGCCAAGAAGAAGCACAAGATGAAGAGGATGTTCCACCCCGACCCAAGCAAAAGCTTTCACGAGTTCGAGCAAGAATTGCTAAGGATCATCCCGTCGAGCAAATCTACAATGATATCCAAACCGGGAGAATCACTCGCTCTAAAACTCGTTTAGCTAACTTTTGTGAACATTACTCATTCATCTCTAGCATTGAACCTATGAAGGTTGAAGAAGCATTGGAGGATCCGGACTGGATAAATGCTATGCATGAAGAGCTACACAACTTTGAGAGAAATCAAGTGTGGACATTGGTCGAGAAGCCCGACAACAACCACAACATCATTGGTACCAAATGGGTGTTTCGCAACAAGCAAGATGAAGATGGACAAGTGGTTCGCAACAAAGCACGTCTCGTCGCCCAAGGCTACACACAAGTTGAAGGTATGGACTATGGTGAGACATATGCTCCCGTTGCTAGACTTGAGTCCATTCGCATCTTACTTGCTTATGCTAATCACCATGATATCACCTTGTACCAAATGGACATTAAAAGTGCTTTTCTAAATGGCAAAATTGAGGAAGAAGTTTATGTTAAGCAACCTCCCGGCTTCGTCAATCCTAAGAAACCTAATCATGTTTACAAACTTCACAAAGCCCTTTATGGTCTTAAACAAGCTCCTAGAGCATGGTATAAATGCTTGACCAAGTTCCTTATTGAAAAAGGCTTTGAAATTGGTAAAATTGATTCTACTCTTTTTACTAAAAGAGTTAATGGAGAACTATTTGTGTGCCAAATTTATGTTGATGATATCATATTTGGTTCAACTAACCCTCATTTTAGTGAGAAGTTTGGAAAGCTAATGTCGAAGAAGTTTGAGATGTCTATGATGAGTGAACTCAAATTCTTTCTCGGTTTGCAAATCAAGCAAACTAAGGAAGGTACCTTTGTCTCTCAAACGAAGTACACCAAGGACTTATTCAAGAAGTTCAATATGCAAGAATGCAAAGGTATGACTACACCCATGCCTACTAGTGGACATCTTGATTTGACCAAAGATGGTGAACCGGTTGATCAAAAGGTTTATCGCTCTATGATTGGTTCATTGTTATATCTATGTGCCTCTCGTCCCGATATTATGCTAAGTGTGTGCATGTGTGCACGATATCAAGCTGCTCCTAAAGAGTGTCATCTTAAGGCTGTGAAAAGGATAGTGAGATACCTAATCCATACACCAAATTTTGGCATTTGGTATCCCAAGAGGTCCTCTTTTGATCTTGTTGGCTACTCCGATTCGGACTATGCGGAGACAAGGTTGATAGAAAATCCACTTGGGTACTTGTCAATTCCTTGGTAGATCTCTTGTGTCTTGGTCTTCCAAGAAACAAAACTCGGTATCCTTATCCACCGCCGAAGCGGAATACATTGCCGCTGGTTCATGTTGTGCTCAATTACTTTGGATGACCCAAACTCTTAAAGATTATGGGATATATGTGAAACATGTTCCATTGCTATGTGACAATGAAAGTGCTATTAAGATTGCTCACAATCCCGTGCAACATTCTCGAACTAAGCATATTGAAGTTCGTCATCATTTCATTCGAGATCATGTTGCAAAAGGGGACATTAACCTTAAGCATGTTCGCACCGATAAGCAATTGGCGGATATATTCACTAAACCACTTGATGAGAAAGTGTTTTGCAGGTTGAGAGGTGAATTGAACATCATTGATGCTTCAAACTTGGAGTAGGAACTCCATTTGATACATGCGGGGCATGAGCCTATGACTAATCCTCGATATTTCTCTTATGATGCTATTCATATGTCTTGGATATATTTGTACCTTGCATGTTATCTAACTCATGTAGGTACTTGGTTGAATCTAAATCTATGAGATTGCAACTCACTCACATCTTGAGCAATTTCTACATCACCAAGTCTCTACACAATGGTGGTTGAAGACAAGGAAGCACGAAACCATTCAAACATTTCCTTTAGCAAATTCTATGTTGAGTCTCATGATTGTCATGTTGGATACACAAGTGCTCTTCCTTGCAAAGCTAACCCATGTAGGTAGATGAACTCAAACTCCATGTGGTTCTCCCAACCCTTGATGAACTACATCAACCTTGAGCAACCCACACAAGTTCAACAACATGAGCAAGATCAACACCACCACCCAAGGTATGTTATTCCATCTTAGAGAAGCTTTACTCCAAGTCATGAGTCAAAGCAACTCGACAAGATGTGAATACATCAAAAGGCTTAAACGAAAAATGGTAACTCCATTTTGAGCTTAAACGATGAGTATGACCTATGATCAAGTGCTCTCACTTGACTCCTAAGTCAATATCCTCTAACATAGGTGACTTTGTCGCCGACCATTTCTAGATGAAGTTCTCTAGTGATTCTCCGTGCTTTTGCATTTGCATATTTGTTTCCCCTTTCAAAAAAAAACTTCATCTAGAACTTTTAGTTTCTTTTCTTTCCTTTTTTGTTCTGCATTTTCTGCATCCAATTCATTGCAAATCTTTCAGTAAATTCCTTGCATATCCTTGTGAGATCTTACTTGTCTAGTGAGCTGAGGTGACAAGTGGTTTCACTCTAATGAACTCGGTCACACCGGTTTGTTCTCTTCGGCCCAACTGAAATCTTTCGGTGCAACTGAAGCACACAACTCGGAGTCACCGATTCCACCACAGGAAAACCAACTTGCCACTTATTCCTGATTTTTGTTTGCTCCAGCTCCACTCAATGATTATTGTCCTCTACCAGCATCATATTAGACATGCTGCTTTGCTCTGTGACTCAAGGACCAACCCATTTGTATCACATGTCCAGAAGAGCCCTTCTTGGAAATTGATGTCAAAGGGGGAGAGAGAGATCACATCAAATCTTAATCCTTCCTATAGGGGGAGAAAGAGAGAATACTCAGGGGGAGAGTTTCTCAACTAGGAGAAAGTAAAATCATCAAAGACCCCAGATGCTTGGTGTTCAAGAGGATAGATGTCACATGTCTTTAAGAGGGGAAAGACATGTTTGGTTGCTTGCTTTAGCTCAAGCTCTATTGTTTCCTTTTTTGTTGCTCTGATTTTCTGTTCCCTATCTTCTCCCAATATCCCATGTAGATTCAGGGGGAGCAAGACATCTAAAGTAAGGAAATCTCTGATTTTATTGCATATCTTTACCTTTGGGGACATGTCTATATCCAATGTGGTACTTAGTACTCACTCTACATGTCATCCCAGCCTTGGTTCTCTTGTGGTTTCTCTTGCTTGCTCTGGTCAGTAGGTGTATCTGTGTTATTTAACCTTGTTTGCGCAGGTTCATACCATCCTAAGCCAACTCAAGACCACAAGGTAAGTATATGCATCACAGTCATGTGAATGAGAAGTTCTTGCTGATGTACATACTGTTTGCAGGAAGGACTCATGAGCATGAAGGTACATTTCTCACATTCACATCATTTGCTCTGATGCATATAGCCAAGATACATGTAACACATTGCTTACTCTCTCATGTTTACGCATTCACATGCTCCTATATTCAATATTCACATGATTGCATACATTTCGGGGGAGCCTATGCATGTTACATGTCTTTCCAAAGCTTTACGTGCTATTCTCTATATCTTTATCTAAAGCTTTGATGTATGTTGTCATCAATTACCAAAAAGGGGGAGATTGAAAGCACAAGTGCTCCCTGGGTGGTTTTGGTAATTAATGTCAACATATATCTTGTTGGACTAACACTTTTACCTAGTATGTTTCAGATAAGTTCAACAATGGAGTGGCATGGACTAGAGGATGTGGAACCCCTTCAAGATGCTAAGGACAAAGGATTGGCTCAAGCTTCAAGATCAAGACTCTACATTTTCTATTTTAGTGATCCAAGATCACATTGAGTCTATAGGAAAAGCCAATACTATCAAGAGGGGATGAGGTATTGCTTAATGGCTTGCTTGCTCAAAGTGCTTAGTGATATGCTCCAAAACCCTCAACTACCTTCCCACATCCACATATGACCTAAACCAAAAGTCAAACTCGGCCCCACCGATTCTTAATATCCGGCGCCACCGAGTTTTAAATGTCATAGCCACTGCCACAAACCCTAGGCAAATCGGTCTCGCCAATAGGGATCTCGGTCTCACCGAGATGGGATTGTAATCTCTCTGTTTCCCTTCGTAACATTCTGGTCCTACCGAGATGAGCGATCGGGCCCACTGAGATTGCAATGTAAACTCTCTGTTTCCCTTTTGTAACATTTCGGTATCACCGAGATGAGCGAATCGGTCCCACCGAGTTTACCTGACCAACTCTCTGGTTAGCTTATTACCAAAATCGGTCCCACCGAGTTTGAGTAATCGGTCACACCGAGATTAAGTTATGCCCTAACCCTAACCATATCGGTCCTACGGAGTTGCATCTTAGTCCCACCGAAAATCCTAACGGTCACTAGGTTTGCTGAATCGGTCCGACCGAGTTTAATCATTCGGTCCCACCGAGTTTGGCAAATTGTGTGTAACGGTTAGATTTTGTGTGGAGGCTATATATACCCCTCCACCCACTCTTCATTCGTGGAGAGAGCCATCAGAACATACATACACTTCCAATACACATTTTCTGAGAGAGAACCACCTACACTTGTGTTGAGGTCTAGAAATTCCATTCCAACCATATGAATCTTGATCTCTAGCCTTTCCCAAGTTGCTTTCCACTCAAATCTTCTTTCCACCAAATCCAAATCCTATGAGAGAGAGTTGAGTGTTGGGGAGACTATCATTTGAAGCACAAGAGCAAGGGGTTCATCATCAACACACCATTTGTTACTTCTTGGAGAGTGGTGTCTCCTAGATTGGCTAGGTGTCACTTGGGAGCCTCCGACAAGACTGTGGAGTTGAACCAAGGAGTTTGTAAGGGCAAGAAGATCGCCTACTTCGTGAAGATCTACCCCTAGTGAGGAAAGTCCTTCGTGGGAGACGGCCGTCATGGAATAGACAAGGTTGCTTCTTCGTGGACCCTTCGTGGGTGGAGCCCTCCGTGGACTCGCGCAACCGTTACCCTCCGTGGGTTGAAGTCTCCATCAACGTGGATGTACGATAGCACCACCTATCGGAACCACGACAAAAACATATGTGTCTTCAATTGCGTTTGAATACTCCAAACCCTTCTCTTTACATTCTTGCAAGTTGCATGCTTTACTTTCCGCTGCTCATATACTCATTGCATGCTTGCTTGATATGTATTGTGTTTGTTAAACTTGGTCTTTTCGAAGAACAAGGAAGATCATGCCAAGCACTTGCGTTTGGTACTCGATAAACTGAGGGAACACAAGTTCTACGCCAAGTTCTCCAAGTGCGAATTTTGGCTCGATGAGGTTCTTTATCTTGGTCATATCATCTCTGCCAAGGGCATTGCGGTGAATCCTGAGAAGGTGTCTACAATTGTGAATTGGGAACCACCTCAGAACGTGAAGCAACTCCGTAGCTTCCTCGGTCTCGCAAGCTACTGTCGAAGATTCGTTGAAAACTTTTCTAAGATCGCGAAGCCTCTCTCAAATCTTCTCCAGAAGCACGTCAAGTACGTTTGGACTCCGGAGTGTGACATTGCTTTCAACACTTTGAAAGAGAAATTGGTCACTGCTCCAGTTCTGACTCCTCCTGATGAATCCAAGCCGTACGAGGTCTTTTGTGATGCCTCTCTCCAAGGTCTTGGCGCAGTGTTGATGCAAGAGAAGAAAGTTGTGGCTTATACCTCTCGCCAGTTGAAGCCCAACGAGAAGAACTACCCCACTCATGATCTCGAGTTGGCGGCAGTTGTGCATGCTCTTTTGACTTGGAGACATCTCTTATTGGGAAGAAAAGTGGACATTTTCATTGATCACAAGAGTCTCAAGTACATCTTCACTCAGCCAAATCTCAACCTCAGGCAAACTCGATGGGTCGAAATGATTCAAGAGTATAATCCGAGTATCGAGTATACTCCAGGCAAGGCCAATGTGATTGCTGACGCATTGAGCAGGAAGGCTTATTGCAACAGTATGATTCTCAAGCCTTATCAACCCGAGCTTTGTGAAGCTTTCCGCAAACTTAATCTGCAAGTTGTTCCTCGAGGTTTCCTCGCCAACCTTCAAGTCTCTCCTACCTTGGAAGACCAGATTCGCCAAGCTCAGCTTCTTGATGCTATGGTGAAAAATGTGAAGATTGGCATTGCCAAGAGTCAACCCAAGTACAAGTGCTACCGCCTTGATGACAAGGATACTCTCTTCTTCGAGGATCGTATTGTTGTGCCCAAAGGTGACCTTCGTAAAGTGATCATGAATGAGGCTCACAATTCTCTCCTCTCCATCCACCCTGGGAGCACGAAGATGTATCAGGACCTCAAGCAGGCTTATTGGTGGACTCGAATGAAGCGCGAGATTGCTCAGTTCGTGAATGAATGTGATGTCTGTAGAAGAGTCACTATGCCAACAAATGCTTCAACCAGAGGCGTCTTCCTCCCCCTCCTCCTGTGAGATCGGCAAGTACAGTTGTGGTCAAGCATAATCCCAAGCACGCCAAGGTCAACTTGATGAATGCAGCTCAGGCAGAGGACTCGTCAGATGTCATCATGGGTAACCTTCCTGTTAATGATGTTCCTGCAAAAGTTCTTTTTGACACTGGTGCATCACATTGTTTCATCTCGAAACCTTTTGCATCTAAGCATGAGTTGATTTCCCAAGTTATGCATACACCGTTAGCAGTTGTCTCTCCGGGTAGATGTTTGCTCGCTAACCACGAGATCACAGATATTTCTATCATGTTGGGTGATTTCAAGTTTCTGGCTTCTCCAATGGTTCTTGGTAACTCGGATATTGATCTTATTCTCGGGATGGATTGGCTTTCTAAGCACAAGGCTTAGCTTGATTGTGCAGCCAGGCAGATTCAATTGACTCATTCGTCTGAGGATGTAATTGTCTTTGCCGCTCGAGATAATATTATTCGTCTGTTTTCTCTCGATGACAAGGGTGAACTGGATGCCATCTTGCAAATTCCAGTCTTTTGCGAGTATCAAGACGTCTTTCCAGAAGAGCTTCCAGGAATGCCTCCGCACCGGCCAGTTGAATTCGTCATTGATCTTGAGCCCGGCACGGAACCTGTTTGCAAGCGTCCTTACAAGCTCGGACCTGAAGAGTTGAAGGAGCTGAAGAAGCAACTCAAGATTCAAGAGAGAATGGGTCTCATCTGGCCTAGTTCTTCTCCGTGGGGTTGTGGTGTTCTTTTTGTGAAGAAGAAGGATGGAACGGACCGACTTTGTGTTGACTACCGTCCATTGAACAAGAAGACCATCAAGAACAAGTACCCACTTCCCAACATCAATGAGCTGTTCGAACAACTCAAAGGTGCCCAAGTATTCTCCAAGCTTGATCTACATATGGGTTATCATCAGATTCGAATCCGTGAGCAAGATATTCCCAAGACAGCTTTCAGGACAAGCTTTGGTTCATATGAATACACTGTCATGTCTTTGGGCCTCGTTAACGCTCCTCTGACTTTCTCTCGCATGATGAACTTCATCTTCAATGCCTACACCAATGACTTCGTTTTGGTCTATCTCGACGACATTCTGGTCTTTTCGAAGAACAAGGAAGATCATGCCAAGCACTTGCGTTTGGTACTCGATAAACTGAGGGAACACAAGTTCTACGCCAAGTTCTCCAAGTGCGAATTTTGGCTCGATGAGGTTCTTTATCTTGGTCATATCATCTCTGCCAAGGGCATTGCGGTGAATCCTGAGAAGGTGTCTGCAATTGTGAATTGGGAACCACCTCAGAACGTGAAGCAACTCCGTAGCTTCCTTGGTCTCGCAAGCAACTGTCGAAGATTCGTTGAAAACTTTTCTAAGATCGCGAAGCCTCTCTCAAATCTTCTCCAGAAGCACGTCAAGTACGTTTGGACTCCAGAGTGTGACATTGCTTTCAACACTTTGAAAGAGAAATTGGTCACTGCTCCAGTTCTGACTCCTCCTGATGAATCCAAGCCGTACGAGGTCTTTTGTGATGCCTCTCTCCAAGGTCTTGGCGCAGTGTTGATGCAAGAGAAGAAAGTTGTGGCTTATACCTCTCGCCAGTTGAAGCCCAACGAGAAGAACTACCCCACTCATGATCTCGAGTTGGCGGCAGTTGTGCGTGCTCTTTTGACTTGGAGACATCTCTTATTGGGAAGAACAGTGGACATTTTCACTGATCACAAGAGTCTCAAGTACATCTTCACTCAGCCTAATCTCAACCTCGGGCAAACTCGATGGGTCGAAATGATTCAAGAGTATAATCCGAGTATCGAGTATACTCCAGGCAAGGCCAATGTGATTGCTGATGCATTGAGCAGGAAGGCTTATTGCAACAGTCTGATTCTCAAGCCTTATCAACCCAATCTTTGTGAAGCTTTCCGCAAAATTAATCTGCAAGTTGTTCCTCGAGGTTTCCTCGCCAACCTTCAAGTCTCTCCTACCTTGGAAGACCAGATTCTCCAAGCTCAGCTTCTTGATTCTATGGTGAAAAAGGTGAAGATTGGGATTGCCAAGAGTCAACCCAAGTACAAGTGCTACCGCCTTGATGACAAGGATACTCTCTTCTTCGAGGATCATATTGTTGTGCCCAAAGGTGACCTTTGTAAAGTGATCATGAACGAGGCTCACAATTCTCTCCTCTCCATCCACCCTGGGAGCACGAAGATGTATCAGGACCTCAAGCAGGCTTATTGGTGGACTCGAATGAAGCGCAAGATTGCTTAGTTCATGAATGAATGTGATGTCTGGAGAAGAGTGCAGGCAGAACACCAAAGGCCAGCTGGTCTCCTCCAACCTCTTGCCATTCCAGAATGGAAGTTTGACCACATTGAGATGGACTTCGAGACTGGGTTGCCAAAGTCCAAGTGTGGCAATGATGCCATATTCGTGGTCATCGACAAACTCACTAAAGTGGCTCACTTTCTGCCTATCAAAGAGTCAATCACTGCAGCTCAATTGGCGGAACTCTATACCTCTCGAATTGTCTCTCTGCACGGTATTCCACAAGTGATCTCTTCAGATCGTGGCAGCATCTTTACCTCCATGTTTTGGGATTCTTTTCAGAAGGCCATGGGCACCAGCATCCGCTTCAGCACAGCTTTCCATCCTCAAACTAGCGGTCAAGTCGAGCGTGTCAACCAGATTCTTGAAGATATGCTCAGGGCTTGTGTGATCTCCTTTGGCATGAAGTGGGAGGATTGTCTTCCTTATGCTGAATTCTCCTACAACAACAGTTTTCAAGCAAGTTCGGGCAAGGCCCCATTTGAAATTATGTATGGCAGGAAGTGCCGTACCCCTCTCAACTGGTCTGAAACCGGCGAACGTCATCTTTTGGGTAATGACTTAATCACAGAGGCAGAGGAAATGTGCAAAGTCATTCGAGATAACCTCAAAGCAGCCCAATCCCGCCAGAAGAGCTACTATGATGGTAAGCACCGTGATTTGGCTTTCGAGATCGGAGATCATGTTTACCTCTTCGTCTCTCCTATGAAAGGTACTCGTCGCTTCGGTATCAAAGGGAAGCTTGCCCCTAGATACGTGGGACCTTTCAAGATCGTCAGCAAGAGAGGCGATCTCGCCTATCAACTCGAGCTTCCTTCAAACTTTGCAAATGTTCATGACGTGTTCCATGTCCCTCAGCTCCGAAAGTGCTTCAAGACTCCTGACCGCACCGTCAACTTCGAAGACATTGAGCTCCAACAAGATCTCTCTTATCGTGAGCACCCCGTTGCTATTCTTGAAGAGACTGAACGCAAGACTCGCAACAAGTCAATCAAATTCCTCAAAGTCAAGTGGTCACACCATTCCGACCATGAAGATACCTGGGAACGCGAGGATCACCTCCATTCTGAGTACCAGGTGTTCTTTCAGTCCTAGATCTCGGGACGAGATCCTTTCATAGTGGTGGAGTGTTGTAACACCCCGGATATGTTTTTCCCAATATGTACTCCAACTCTTGCCGTTTCCGGCCTGAAGTTATTTTATTTTCTCGGGTTCGGGTTTTTGTCTCTGTGTGTTGTTGTCATTGTCATGCATCTCGTATCATGTCATCATGTGCATTGCATTTGCATACGTGTTCATCTCATGCATTCGAGCATTTTCCCCGTTGTCCGTTTTGCATTCCAGCGCTTCGTTCTCCTCCGGTGGTCATTTCTACCTTTCTTTCATGTGTGGGGATTAAACATTTCCGGATTAAACCGAGACTTGCCAAGCGTCCTTGGTTTACTACTGGTAGACCGCCTGTCAAGTTTCGTACCATTTGGACTTCGTTTGATACTCCAACGGTTAACCCAGGGACCGAAAAGGCCTCGTGTCTGTTGCAGCCCAACACCCCCACCAAGTTGGCCCAAAACCTACCAAAACCCTCACCATCATCTAGAGCGTTTGATCACGATCGCGTGGCCGAAAACCGCACCTCATTTGGACACTCCTAGCTCCCTCTATGCCTATTTAAAGACACCCACGAAAATCTCCTTCTCCTTCCCCCGGAAAAAAACCCTGGATCCAAATCATCATCGCGCGCCGCCGGACAGAGCCACCACCGACGGACACGTCCGGATCTGCCCCGCCGCCGCCACGTGGCGCTCCGCCACTCGCCCGTCGAGCCGCCCCACTTCGCCGGCCCGCTCGGCCCGGGGAGGGCCCCCGAGGCCCGCGCCTCACCGCCGCCGTGCCCGGCTCGCCCCGCCGCCTCTTCCCGTGCCCGGTGACCGGAGCCGCCGCCCGCCATCTCCGGCCTCCGCCACCGGAGTTCCGCCGCCCCGCCGCCAAGTTCGCCGCCACCCCGCCACCGAGAGTCGCCCGCCGTCGTCCACCGTCCCTCGTCATCCGCGCCGCCCCAAGACCGGCAAGTCCCTCTCCGGCGCTTCTCCTCTGTACTCTGGCGAGTTCCAAGCCACTCGAGCGAACCTCGAAGATTGGAGACCGTTCCTTGTTGGAACAGTATTTACTTGTTGGGATATCATTATATTGCCTTGTTATCTTAATGCATCTATATACTTGGTAAAGGGTGGAAGGCTCGGCCTCTCTCCTAGTGTTTTGTTCCACTCTTGCCGCCCTAGTTTCCGTCATATCGGTGTTATGTTCCCGGATTTTGCGTTCCTTACGCGGTTGGGTGATAATGGGAACCCCTTGATAGTTCGTCTTGATTAAAGCTTTTCCAGCAATGCCCAACCTTGGTTTTACCATTTGCCACCTAGCCTCTTTTTCCCTTGGGTTTCCGGAGCCCGAGGGTCATCTTATTTTAACCCCCCCCCCCCGGGCCAGTGCTCCTCTGAGTGTTGGTCCACCTCGTCAGCCGCCGGTGGCCACCAGGGGCAACTCTGGGCTGGCCTACCGGAAGTTTGGACAATCTGAGTGTGCCCTGAGAACGAGATATGTGCAGCTCCTATCGGGATTTTTCGGCACATTCGGGTGGTGTTGCTGGATTTTGTTTTAACTTGTCGAAGTGTCTTGTAGAACCGGGATACCGAGTCTAATCGGAATGTCTCGGGAGAAGGTCTATTCCTTCGTTGACCATGAGAGCTTGTCATGGGCTAAGTTGGGACTCCCCTGCAGGGATTTGAACTTTCGAAAGCCGTGCCCGCGGTTATGGGCAGATGGGAATTTGTTAATGTCCGGTTGTAGACAACTTGAACCTTAACTTAATTAAAATGAATCAATAGTGTGAGTTACCATGATGGTCTCTTCTCGGCGGAGTCCGGGAACTAAACACGGTGTTGGAGTAATGCTTGCCGCAGGTTGCCCTCTAGTTTCTTGTTCGCGCTTTGCCTCCTCTTCCCGCTCTCTTTTGCGAACAGGTTAGCCACCATATATGCTAGTTGCTTGCTGCAGCTCCACATATACTATACCTTGCCTTACCTACAAGCTTAAATAGTCTTGATCGCGAGGGTGCGAGATTGCTGAGTCCCTGTGGCTCACAGATTACTTCCAAACCAGATGCAGGGCCTGATGACTCCGTTCCAGATGACGCGCTTGAGCTCAAGTGGGAGTTCAACGAGGACTCACGCCGTTACTACGTGTCTTTCCCTGATGATCAGTAGTGGTGCCCAGTTGGGGTGATCGGGACCGTGTCGCATGTTGGGTTATCTTTTATTTTGGCGCCGTAGTCGGGCCATGAGTGTTTGTTTGCTATAATGCTATTTATGTACTTTGATTGACATGGTGAGTGTAAGCCAACTATGTACCTTCCCCTTTTATTATCTATATTACATGGGATGTTGTGATGATTGCCTAACTTGTGACATTACTTTCAATGTGTTTATGCCTCTAAGTTGTGCCTCGACACGTGGGAGCTATAGCCGCATCGAGGGCATTACAGGGAGACTATCATTTGAAGCACAAGAGCAAGGGATTCATCATCAACACACCATTTGTTACTTCTTGGAGAGTGGTGTCTCCTAGATTGGCTAGGTGTCACTTGGGAGCCTCCAACAAGACTGTGGAGTTGAACCAAGGAGTTTGTAAGGGCAAGGAGATCGCCTACTTCGTGAAGATCTACCGCTAGTGAGGCAAGTCCTTCATGGGCGATGGCCGTGATGGAATAGACAAGGTTGCTTCTTCGTGGACCCTTCGTGGGTGGAGCCCTCCGTGGACTCGCGCAACCGTTACCCTCCATGGGTTGAAGTCTCCATCAACGTGGATGTACGATAGCACCACCTATCGGAACCACGACAAAAACATCCATGTCTCCAATTGCGTTTGAATACTCCAAACCCTTCTCTTTACATTCTTGCAAGTTGCATGCTTTACTTTCCGCTGCTCATATACTCATTGCATGCTTGCTTGATATGTATTATGTTTGTTAAACTTGTGCTTAAACTCCACTTAAACTTAAGAATATTAAAAACTGCAACTTTTGGCACTTAGTGTCTAATCACCCCCCCCCCCCCCCCCTCTAGACACCTCTTCTCGATCCTTTCACCAGTGGATGTAATATGCTGTAATTTCTTTATTGTATAGTCTAGGTTTTTTCTTATTCACGATGATGCAATTATTTTACTGTATATATATCTTGTCTTTGCAGTAAACCGGCCAAACCGTAAAATTACCGTACATAATCGGGCCGTCATGCAATCATGATGTAGGTTGGGCCTGAAACGTGTCGAACAGCTCACGGGCCGGCAGCAGCCCGAAATGAACCCCGGCCCATGATTGTGCGAATCAAATCGCGGGCTTTTAACAGGCCAAAATTGTCTCGGTCCTTGTTTGGCCCAATCAGATATCGGCTGCGAGCAGGCCGGATGCAAACCGGGCCGTAGTTAGGCCCAACTATATGATGGGCTTTTAACAGGCCGAAATTAATATAGGGCTGAAATGTTAAACAGACCCTTAACGGGCCAAAACTAATATCAGGCCGAATTACTAAGTGGGCCTTTAGCAAGTGGGCCCAAAAGCATAGTGTCCAGTTGACGGGCCAAATCTCATATGGGCCATAATTGAGCCCAAAGCCTCTTAAAGGGCCGGACCTGATCTGGGCCGTAATTTGGCCCAGAACATTGTAGGCTTTTAATAGGCCAGATCTCATATGGGCCACTATTAGGCCCGGAGCATGGCAGGCCATTAATGGCCTGATCAAATATGGGCCGGCATTTGGCCCAAAACATGGCAGCCAGTTAATGGGCCGGCCTACTAGGGTCCTCAAAATCTTGTGGGCCTATAGCTAGGCCGGCCCATTAATGTCAGTGAAATCTCGTGGGCCTTTAGCTGGGCCAGCCCATTATGATTCGCAAGAATCTTGTGGGCCTTTACCTGGGCCGGCCCATTATGGCACACAAAAATCTTGTGGGCCTTTACCTAGGCCGGCCCATTATGGCCCGCAAAATCTTGTGGGCCTTTAGCTGGGCCAGCCCATTATGGTCTGCAAAATCTCGTGGGCCTTTAGCCGGGCCGGCCCATTATGGTCCGCAAAATCTTGTGGGCCTTCAGTTGGGCCGGTCCATTTAAACTTGATGGGTCGGTCCACATGTCGACATATCATAGGCGCGTCTCGCCCATTGGATGAGTGACACCTGTGCCAACGCGGACCCGACACGTGTCTCCTCCAGCCAATGATGATTTTACACGTGGAAAATCCCCATTGGCCGGGGCTGTTAACGGGTTATCGGATCCAAAACCCGACCCGATAGCTTAACGGCGTTCCGTTACGGTGGATGCCATGTGTCGGTCACCCTTGATGAAAGCACTTCTGTGACGCGCGATTTATCGTCATCGAAGTGGACACTTCCGTGATGATAATTTTGGTAATGTCATGGAATACTTCTACGACAGCACAGGTATGACTATCTTGATTCTATCATAAAATCGTCATGGATGTACATGCATGACAAAAAACGCGACCTACTGTGACAAACACGTATCATCACAGAAGTGTATTTTTTTTGTAGTGTTTACTTTTGCTACTGGTACCTTTTGCTACCGTTACCACTACTATCATATTACTTTGCTACTAAATACTTTGTTGCAGATATTAAGTTTCCAAGTGTGGTTGAATTGACAACTCAGCTGCTAATACTTGAGAATATTCTTTGGCTCCCCTTGTGTTGAATCAATAAATTTGGGTTGAATACTCTACCCTCGAAAACTGTTGTGATCCCCTATAATTGTGGGTTATCAATGCATGAATCACTTACTCATGGAATAAAACTTTCTATATACCATTAGGAAATTTCCTACATACATAAATGCCACCCAAAAAAATCCGGTTCTAGATATACCACTCACAATTTGGAGTAGGTGTATATTTTCCACTTCTGCCAATTGAACATCAAGTGGCGATGTTACATAGTTTTACCTTTGGAATACCTTGTGGTGATTTTGATAATGACGAAAAAAGACTTTTCATGTTTGATATATCAGATGTTTTCTGGGGAGCTTCCTTGTGTTGTGAAGTTTAGACCAAATATTTTACTAATGATCGGTACTGGTGTGAGATATTAATTTTGATATAATCATGTATGATATGTTTGCATGGATTTAATAAAAATAAAGTTCAACACAAAAAACTATATACTTTTGGCTAAACACTCATATACAGTCTATCCTTTTGAGGAAGATGTAATCATATTTTTATATACATAGCAAACATGTATGTGAGTTGCAACGGGAGAATCACACACTCATATCTTAGTAAGCATGCCTCAAACCCTCCCTCCCAAACGCACACATGTCCGAAATAGGATAGATTTTTTTTGTCCGAGCCGCTATCTTTGCTTTTGATTCGACTCTGATTCCAACTCATCGTGTGTAAGACTCTCTCCACCATGGCCACACCCGACCTAAATTATACAAGCAGGAAAAAGACTACATCAAGGAAAATTTCACAAAAGGTTTCGATCTTGGCTTGATGTTAGCCAACAATATGTATGCACGAGCTTTCATTTATTAACTCAGCTGTCGAATGAATATGTTTGCTTCAGAAAAAATCAGTATAATTTATTTTTGAAAAGAAGATCTAAAGCATACTCAGGTAATAATGAAACATCGGGTTTTCAAGGATGAGCGTAGATGAAACCTGCATGATTCACACTATTATCTTGCATGCAACAGGAGATACATATGTGTGTATGCAGAGGCCAAAGCAAACATCCCCCGGCGAGTACTTTTTCAACTCCTTGCATACATACATGTAAAGAACAAACCAAAAAGGATGAGGTGCTGAAGTCACCGCTAGCAATTACTTGTAGTCGACTACTCGCATGCATGCGCCTCACGATCACTTCACCTTTCGTTTGGTAATTAAGTGCCAAAGAGACATTCATCAACACCACGACTTGATCAGGAAGTGCCCTATGCCTGTCTTCTGCGAGTACCTGATGATCAGGGCTGTCAGAGAGAGTTCAGGCTTGATGGCCAGAGGGGGTAGGTGTAGGTGCTCCAGTGGTGGCTGTTATCTACGTCCTCATCCATGGCGTTGGTGAACATGTCCACCCTGGCTCTGCGCCAGCGAGGTCGACACTGGCTTGCCATAGGAACATAGCTTCCTTGCCTCACCTTCGGGCAGCTCGATGGCCGAAGTAATCCTCCGACCAGCACTGATCATTATTCATGACTGTCGATGAAGACCGTGGGCAACAGAGTAAGAACAGTACATGGGAACAAAAAGTGCGTCTCGGCATGGATCGATGGGAATCAAGGTTCAATACCATGGCTGTACTGTACCTGTAAGACGTATTTCCCTGACAATATCTATGTTGAACTTGTAGAGGAGCTACTCAATTAGAGAAGATGAGCTAGTTGGCCTTGGAGGTGGCGATGATCCGCTCATAGTCATCAGTAAATCAGTGCTGCTAATTCCGATGGCCTCATGCCCATCGATGTTCTCTCCCGGTTGCATGTCATCCTTGTCATCATGTATTCATGTTAGATGTCCATCCTGGCTGAGTGTTTTTTCTCCACGTCCAGTGCAACCATCACATCGGCAAGACGCAATGAATCCACCAAGCGCTCTTGGTTTGCTGCCACCGCTAATCCATGGCTTTACGCCAACGCAACACTCCACCATGGTGTTCCGCGGTTCCTTTGCACATGACTGGGATCTTGGTGGCCTCAGGTTGAGCCGCGGGGGATCACATCAGCGGTCGAGCCAATCAACCTCATTGACGGAACCTTGAGTGGGCGAGAGAGAAATTTTGTCGGATGCATCGGAGAGAAGATTAGAGCGAGTAGGAAGGAGGTGCCGCACAATCTCGACGATCAACTCCTGAGATCGGGCCTGGCGATACCTACGCCTGGCCATATCCCTCTCATAGAGGTAGCTGCTGCAACACACACGAAGTAGCCTAATGACCTAACCCACTGTGACCTTTTCGTTTCAAATAGATAGAGAGATGATCAGATTAAGGAAGGGATTTTACCCAGCCAAGGATTCCAATATGACTCGTAAGGAATTGACTTTGTTTTTCTCATCAACGTGAAGCGTTCGTTTTTTCTTTCTATACATCCAACCGGACATGCAGACTTTGTTCTGCAACATTTTTTTCATTACATGTGTGTACATCTATTTTAAATCTCAGCCATCAATTTTTATGATTATAACATCAAATCAACGGATATAAAGTGATGACTTATGGAGAACTATGAAAGCCTCTGTCCTTTATTATTAGGTAAAGATTAAGTAGATATACCCATATCTGCCCAAATCATCTGTCAAGGTGAGAAAATAATGATACCCACCAAGAGCCTCAACACTCATCGGACCGCATACATCGGTATGTATTATTTCCAATAAGTCAGTGGCTCGCTCCATTGATCCAGAGAATGGAGTCTTAGTCATCTTGCCCATGAGGCATGGTTCACAAGCATCAAATGATTCATAATCAAGTGATTCCAAAAGTCCATCTGCATGGAATTTCTTCATGCGCTTTACACCAATATGACCTAAACGGCAGCGCCACAAATATGTTGCACTATCATTATCAACTTTGCATCTTTTGGCATCAATATTATGAATATGTGTATCACTATGATCGAGATTCAACAAAAATAGACCACTCTTCAAGGGTGCATGACCATAAAAGATATTACTCATATAAATAGAACAACCATTATTCTCCGATTTAAATGAATAACCATCTCGCATCACACAAGATCCAGATATAATGTTCATGCTCAACGCAGGCACCAAATAACAATTATTCGGGTCTAAAACTAATCCCGAAGGTAGATGTAGAGGTAGCATGCCGACGGCGATCACATCGACCTTGGAACCATTCCTGACACGCATCGTCACCTCGTCCTTAGCCAATTTTCCTTTAATCCGTAGCCCCTGTTTCGAGTTGCAAGTATGAGCAACAGAACCAGTATCAAATACCTAGGCGCTACTACAAGCATTAGTAAGGTACACATCAATAACATGTATATCAAATATACCTTTGTTCACTTTGCCATCCTTCTTATCCACCAAATACTTAGGGTAGTTCCGCTTCTAGTGACCAGTCCCTTTGCACTACAAGCACTCAGTTTCAGGCTTGGGTCCAGACTTGGGCTTCTTCCCAGGAGTGACAACTTGCTTGCCATTCTTCTTTAAGTTCCCCTTCTTTCCCTTGCCCTTTTTCTTGAAACTAGTGGTCTTGTTAACCATCAACACTTGTTGCTCTTTCTTGATTTCTACCTTCACAGCTTTAAGCATAGCGAAGAGCTCAGGAATTGCCTTATCCATCCCTTGCATATTATAATTCATCAAGAAGCCTTTGTAGCTTGGTGGCAGTGATTGAAGAACCCTGTCAATAACACTATCATCTAGAAGATTAACTCCCAGCTGAGTCAAGTGGTTATGGTACCCAGACATTCTGAGTATGTGTTCACTGACAGAACTATTCTCCTCCATCTTGCAGCTGTAGAACTTGTCAGAGACTTCATATCTCTCAACTCGGGCATTTGCTTGAAATATTAACTTCAACTCCTGGAACATCTCATATGGTCCATGACGTTCAAAACGTCTTTGAAGTCCCGATTTGAAGCCGTAGAGCATGGCACACTAAATTATAGAGTAGTCATCAGACCTTGTCTGTCGGACGTTCGAAGCATCTACATTAGCGGGAAGGGGCTTCTCACCTAGCGGTGCATCAAGGGCATACTTCTTCTGTGCAGCAATGAGGATAATCCTCAAGTTACGGACCCAGTCCGTGTAGTTGCTACCATCATCTTTCAACTTAGCTTTCTCTAGGAACGCATTAAAATTCAAGGGAACTGTAGCACAAGCCATTGATCTACAACATAGATATGCAAAAACTATCAGGACTAAGTTCATGATAAATAAGTTTAATGAATCATATTAGTTAAGAACTCCCACTTAGATAGACATCCCTCGAGTCATCTAACTGATCACGTGATCCATATCAACTAAACCATGTCCGATCATCACGTGAGATGGAGTAGTTTTCATTGGTGAACATCTCTATATTGATCATATCTACTATATGATTCATGTTCGACCTTTTGGTCTCTAGTGTTCCGAGGCCATGTTTGTACATGCTAGGCTCGTCAAGTTTAACCCGAGTATTCCGCACATGCAAAACTGTCTTGCACCCATTGTATGTGAACGTAGAGCTTATCACACCCGATCATCACGTGGTGTCTCGGCACGACGAACTGTCGCAGCGGTGCATACTCGGGAGAACACTTATACCTTGAAATTTTTAGTGAGGGATCATCTTATAATGCTACCGCCGTACTAAGCAAAATAAGATGCATAAAAGATAAACATCACATGCAATCAAAATATGTGATATAATATGACCATCATCATCTTGCGCCTTTGATCTCCATCCCCAAAGCATCGTAATGATTTTCATCGTCACCGGTGATGACCCACAAGTATAGGGGACCAATTGTAGCTTTTTCGATAAGTAAGAGTGTCGAACCCAATGAGGAGCAGAAGGAAATGGCAAGTGGTTTTCAGCAAGGTAATGTCTGCAAGTGCTGAAATTGTAAGTAACAGAGTAGTTTGATAGCAAGAGAATTTGTAACAAGCAAGTAACGATAGTAGTAATAAAAGTGCAGCAAGGTAGCCCAATCCTTTTGAGGCAAAGGACAAGCAAAAATGGTCTCTTATGATAAGCAAAGTGTTCTTGAGGGTAGACGGGAATTTCATCTAGTCACTTTCATCATGTTGGTTTAATTCGTGTTCGGTACTTTGATAATTTGATATGTGGGTGGACCGGTGCTTAGGTGCTATTCTTACTTGAACAAACCTCCTACTTATGATTAACCCTCCCGCAAGCATCTGCAACTACGAGAAAAGTATGAAGAATAAATTCTAACCATAGCATTAAACTTTTGGATCCAATCGGTCCCTTACGGAGTAGCGCATAAACTGGGGTTTAAGCTTTTGTCACTCTCGCAACCCATCATCTAATTGCTAATCCACAATGCATTCCCTTAGGCCCAAATATGGTGAAGTGTCATGTAGTCGACGTTCACATGACACCACTAAGGGAATCACAACATACATACTATCAAAATATCGAACACATATCAAATTCACATGATTACTTGCAACATGATTTCTCCCATGACCTCAAGAACAAAGGTAACTACTCACAAATTATAAACATGCTCATGATCAGAGGAGTATTAAATAGCATATTGGATCTCCCACCAAATAAACCATATAGTAATCAACTACAAGATGTAATCAACACTACTATTCACCCACAAGCCCCAATCTATAGTTCCGGTAACAAGATTGAACACAAGAGATGAACTAGGGTTTGAGAGGAGATGGTGCAATTGAAGATGTTGATGAAGATTGCCCTCCCCAAGATGAGAGAGTTGTTGGTGATGATGATGACGATGATTTCCCCCTCCGGGGGGGGGGGGGGGGCGGGGGAAGTTCCCTCGGCAGAATCGCTTCGCTGGTGGGCAAAAGTGCTCCTTCCCAAGTTCCGCCTCGAGACAACGGTGCTCCGTCCCGAAAGTCCTCCTCTTATTTTTTTCTAGGTCAAAATGACTTATATACCAAAATATGGGCACCGGAGGTGGGCCGAGGAGAGCACAACCCACCAGGGCGCGCCTAGGTGGTTTGTGCCCACCTGATGGGGCCCCTTTGGTAGTTATTTGCTCCAATAATTCTTAAATATTCAATAAAAAATCTCCGTGAAGTTTCAGCTTGTTTGGAGTTGTGTAGAATAGGTGGCCTGATGTAGCTTTTCTAGGTCCAGATTTCCAGCTGCCGGAATTCTCCCTCTTTGTGTGTACCTTGCATATTATGAGAGTAAAGGCATTAGAATTACTCCAAAAAGCATTATTATGGATAAAAACATTTTAAAGAACAATAAGAAAACATGATGCAAAATGGACGTATCAACTCCCCCAAGCTTAGACCTCGCTTGTCCTCAAGCGAAAACCGAAATCGAAAAACATCTCCACATGCTTTGAGAGAGAGGTGCCGATAAAAACAAAATACGGACATAGAAGCATCATGTTGATTATTATAACAACAACAAAATTAAACATAGGACTTTTATCATATACTTCTCATGAATAAGTAATAGTTCATCACACAATCGAAGTATAAAGCAAAAACTCTATTAGAAACCAACAAACTATGTTCTCGGTCAACTTTGCAACTACAATTCATCATCTTTTCAGGAAGGGTGTGTCGGAGCCTTTAGGCAAGTCCACATACTCAACCATCATATAGTCTTCTATGATTGCTAACACTCGTCATGTACACACGAGCAAAATGTTTCAACCAGACACATAGAAAGATAGGGGCTTATGGTTTTGCCTCCCAACGTACTCACCTCAAGGGTGATGCAACAATAATAATTCATGCCACCCATATTCAACTGGACATATGTGCCTAGATCTTTACTCACCACATGATGCTTGCCAAAGGAGAAAAAATAAAAGGAATAGAAAGAAAAACTTTGACTCTTGCATAAAAGTAAAAGATAGTCCCTTCGCAGAGGGAAGTAGAGGTTGCCATGCGCTTATTTGTTTGTATGCTCAATCCCTTAGTGCATAAGAATGTCATGTTGCATTGCCCCTTGTGATAGCAACCTTTATTATGCAGTCTATCGCTTTTATTATTCACCATCACAAGTTCGTGCAATGCTCAATTTTCTCTTACACTAAATGATCTCACACGTTTAGAAGCAATTTTTATTGCCTTTTTGCACCGATGACAACTTACTTGAGGGATCTTGCTCAATCCCTAGGTAGGTATGGTGGACTCTTGAAAATGAGATTTGGGTTTACGGGGTTTTGTATGCACAAGTAGTATCTCTACTTAGTGTGGAATTTTTGGCTAGTAAAGATAGGGGGCAAGCACCACATGTTGAAGGATCTACGACAATATGACTTCTATGTGAATATAAACAAACATAAACCATTAAGTTGTCTTCCTTGTCCAACGTCAACAATTTTGGCATATAATATTTTGTTGAGGGCTCACAATCATAAAAGATTTCTAGGATAGTATATTTATATGTGGATCTTCTCTTACCTTATTAATTCTTTCATGAGTTGCATCATTGACTAATGCCATGTTTGTCAATCTCTAATAAAATTTTCTACTTATACTTTTCCTTATGTGGTGCCATCACCTACCATAGGATTAGTATATAATCTTATTGATTTATTTATTTCCTTTTCTATTTTTCTTTCTTTATTTCTTTTCTTTTATTTGCAACATGAGAGTAAAGAAAGCAAAAACTCAAACTAAACTTTATTATATAATTTGCACACGATTACAAGGATAGATCACTAAGCAAACTCTCAAAGAAGAAAGGATCGAACTAAAATTTTATTCATCTAAAGCAAAAAGATCGAACTAAAATAAGTAAAAGCAAAAAGATAGTGGGATGATACAATACCGGGGCACCTCCCCCAAGCTTGGCGGAAGCCAAGGGAAGTGCCCACAACCAATACTCAGTTCTCTTTTGGTGGTGAAGAAGGTGATGTTGGTGAAGAAGAAGAAGAGATCTTGTCCTCAAATTTCCATGGCAGTGGTCCACCATCATAAGAGGAGTGAATCTCACGAGTCCTGCAACTAGAAGCCAAACTCATACCTTTAAACCTTGCCTCATATTCAAAGACTTGGTTTTGAAGATCATAGATCTGGCTTTGGAGAAAGTTGATTTGCTCGTTGAGGGTGAAGATGATGTCCTTCACGGGCTTGCCATCCACCTTGAGATCATGGGAAAGGTCCGCGTGTTTGGGAACGTAGTAATTTCAAAAAATTCCTACGCACACGCAAGATCATGGTGATGCATAGCAACGAGAGGGGAGAGTGTTGTCTACGTGCCCATGTAGACCGTAAGCGAAAGCGTTATGACAACACGGTTGATGTAGTCGTACGTCCTGACGATCGACCGATCCTAGTACCGGAAGTACGACACCTCCGCGATCTGCACACGTTCTGCTTGGTGACGTCCCATGTACTCACGATCCAGCAGAGTGTCGAGGGAGAGCTTCATCAGCACGATGGTGTGATGACGGTAATGATGATGCTACTGGAACAGGGCTTTGCCTAAGCACCGCTACGATATGACCGAGGTGATTATGGTGGAGGGGGGCACTGCACACGGCTAAGAGATCAATGATCAACTTGTGTGTCTATGGGCTGCCCCCTCCCCCATATATAAAGGAGTGGAGGAGGGGGCGGCCCTCTATGGCGCGCCCTGGAGGAGTCCTACTCCCTCCGGGAGTAGGATTCCCCCTTCCCTAGTTGGACTAGGAGAGAAGGAAGGGGGAGAGAGGGAGCAAGGAAAGGTGGGCGCCCCCCCCCCTTCCTAGTCCAATTAGGACTAGAGGGGGAGGGGCACACGGCCTGCCCTGTCTGCCTCTCTCTCTCCACTAAAGCCCATTAGGGCCCATATACCCCCCCCCCCGGGGGGTTCCGGTAACCCCCTGGTACTCCGGTATATGCCCGAACTCACTCGGAACCATTCTGATGTCCAAACATAGGCTTCCAATATATCGATCTTTATGTCTCGGCCATTTCGAGACTCCTCGTCATGCCCGTGATCACATCCGGGACTCCAAACAACCTTCGGTTCATCAAAACACATAAACTCATAATACCGATCGTCACCAAACGTTAAGCGTGCGGTCCCTACGGGTTCGAGAACTATGTAGACATGACCTAGGAACATCTCCGGTAAATAACCAATAGCATAAACTGGATGTTCATATTGGCTCCCACGTATTCTACAAAGATCTTTATCGGTCAAACCGCATAACGATATACGTTTTTCCCTTTGTCATCGGTATGTTACTTGTCTGAGATTCGATCGTCGGTATCTCAATACCTAGTTCAATCTCATTACCGGCAAGTCTCTTTACTCGTTCTGTAATGCATCATCCCAAAACTAACTCATTAGTCACATTGCTTACAAGGCTTATATTGGTGTGCATTACCGAGAGGGCCCAGAGATACCTCTCCGACAATCGGAGTGACAAATCCCAATCTCGATCTATGGCAACTCAACAAACACCATCGGAGAGACTTGTAGAGCACTTTTTATAATCACCTAGTTACGTTGTGACATTTGGTAGCACACAAAGTGTTCCTCCGGTATTTGGGAGTTGCATGATCTCATAGTCATAGGAACATGTATAAGTTATGGAGAAAGCAATAGCAAAAAACTAAACAATCATCGTGCTAAGCTAATGGATGGGTCAAGTCAATCACATCATTCTCTAATGATGTGATCCCGTTAATCAAATGACAACTCATGTCTATGGTTAGGAAACATAACCATCATTGATTCAACGAGTTAGTCAAGTAGAGGCATACTAGTGACATTTTGTTTGTCTATGTATTCACACATGTACTAAGTTTCTAGTTAATACAATTCTAGCATGAATGATAAACATTTATCATGATATAAGGAAATATAAATAACAACTTTATTATAGCCTCTAGGGCATATTTCCTTCAGGCTCCCACTGCACTAGAGCCAATAATCTAGATTGCATTGTAATAATTCTAACACCCATGGAGTCTTGGTGTTGATCATGTTTTGCTTGTGAGAGAGGCTTAGTCAACGGGTCTGCAACATTCAGATCCGTATGTATCTTGTAAATCTCTATGTCTCCCTCCTTGACTTGATCGCGGATGGAATTGAAGCTTCTCTTGATGTGCTTAGTTCTCTTGTGAAATCTGGATTCCTTTGCCAAGGCAATTGCACCCGTATTGTCACAAAAGATTTTCATTGGACCCAATGCACCAGGTATGACACCTAAATCGGATATGAACTCCTTCATCCAGACTCCTTCATTTGCTCCTTCTGAAGCAGCTATGTATTCCGCTTCACACGTAGATCCTGCCATGACGCTCTGCATGGAACTACACCAACTGACAGCTCCACCATTTAATAAAAACACGTACCCGGATTGTGACTTAGAGTCATCCGGATCAGTGTCAAAGCTTGCATCGACGTAACCATTTACGACGAGATCTTTGTCACCTCCATATACAAGAAACATATCCTTAGTCATTTTCAGGTATTTTAGGATGTTCTTGACCATTGTCTAGTGATCCACTCTTGGATTACTTTGGTACCTCCCAGTTAGACTGATAGCAAGGCACACATCAGGTCTGGTACACATCATTGCATACATGATAGAGCCTATGGCTGAAGCATAGGGAACACCTTTCATTTCCTCTCTATCTTCTGCAGTGGTCGAGCATTGAGTCTGACTCAACTTCACACCTTGTAACACAGGCAAGAACCCTTTCTTTGCTTGATCCATTTTGAACTTCTTCAAAACTTTATCAAGGTATGTGCTTTGTGAAAGTCCAATTAAGCGTCTTGATCTATCTCTATAGATCTTGCTACCTAATATATAAGCAGCTTCACCGAGGTCTTTCATTGAAAAATTCTTATTCAAGTATCCTTTTATGCTATTCAGAAATTCAGTATCATTTCCGATCAACAATATGTCATCTATATATAATATCAAAAATGCTACAAAGCTCCCACTCACTTTCTTGTAAATACAGGCTTCTCCAAAAGTCTGTATAAAACCATATGCTTTCATCACACTATCAAAGCGTATATTCCAACTCCGAGAGGCTTGCACCAGTCCATAAATGGATCGCTGGAGCTTGCACACTCTGTTAGCACCTTTTGGATCGACAAAACCTTCTGGTTGCATCATATACAACTCTTCTTTAAGATATCCATTGAGGAATGCAGTTTTGACATCCATTTGCCAAATTTCATAATCATAAAATGCGACAATTGCTAACATGATTCGGACGGACTTAAGCATCGCTACGGGTGAGAAGGTCTCATCATAGTCAACTCCTTGAACTTGTTGAAAACCTTTTGCAAAAAGTTGAGCTTTGTAGACAGTAACATTACCGTCAGTGTCAGTCTTCTTCTTGAAGATCCATTTATTCTCTATGGCATGCCGATCATCGGGCAAGTCAACCGAAGTCCATACTTTGTTCTCATACATGGATCCCATCTCAGATTTCATGGCCTCAAGCCATTTTGCGGAACTTGGGCTCATCATCGCTTCCTCATAGTTCGTAGGTCCGTCATGGTCAAGTAACATGACTTCCAGAACAGGATTACCGTACCACTCTGGTGCGGATCTTACTCTGGTTGACCTATGAGGTTCGATAGTAACTTGATCAGAAGTTTCATGATCATCATCATTAGCTTCCTCACTTACTGGTGTAGGAATCGCTGGAACTGATTTCAGTGATGAACTACTTTCCAATAAGGGAGAAGGTACAATTACCTCGTCAAGTTATACTTTCCTCCCACTCACTTCTTTCGAGAGAAACTCCTTCTCTAGAAAGGATCCATTCTTAGCAACAAATATCTTGCCTTCGGATCTGTGATAGAAGGTGTACCCAACAGTCTCCTTTGGGTATCCTATGAAGACACATTTCTCCGATTTGGGTTCGAGCTTATCAGGTTGAAGCTTCTTCACATAAGCATCGCAGCCCCAAACTTTAAGAAACGACAACTTGGGTTTCTTGCCAAACCATAGTTCATAAGGTGTCGTCTCAACGGATTTACATGGTGCCCTATTTAACGTGAATGCAGCCGTCTCTAAAGCATAATCCCAAAATGATAGCGGCAAATCAGTAAGAGACATCATAGATCGCACCATATCTAGTAAAGTACGATTACGACGTTCGGACACACCATTACCCTATGGTGTTCTGGGTGGCATGAGTTGTGAAACTATTCCACATTGTTTCAAATGAAGACCAAACTTGTAACTCAAATATTCTCCTCCACGATCAGATCATAGAAACTTTATTTTCTTGTTGCGATGATTTTCCACTTCACTCCGAAATTCTTTGAACTTTTCAAATGTTTCAGACTTATGTTTCATTAAGTAGATATACCCATATCTTCCCAAATCATCTGTGAAGGTGAGAAAATAACGATATCTGCCACGAGCCTCAATGTTCATTGGACCACATACATCGGTATGTATGATTTCCAATAACTTTGTTGCTTGCTCCATTGTTCCGGAGAACGGAGTTTTAGTCATCTTGCCCATGAGGCATGGTTCCCAAGTACCAAGTGATTCCAGAAGTCCATCAGAATGGAGTTTCTTCATGCGCTTTACACCAATATGACCTAAACGGCAGTGCCACAAATAAGTTGCACTATCATTATCAACTCTGCATCTTTTGGCTTCAATGCTATGAACATGTGTATCACTACTATCAAGATTTAGTAAAAATAGATCACTCATCAAGGGTGCATGACCATAAAAGATATTACTCATATAAATAGAACAACCATTATTCTCGGATTTAAATGAATAACCATCTCGCATCAAACAAGATACAGATATACTGATCATGCTCAACGCTGGCACCAAATAACATTTATTTAGGTCTAAAACTAATCCCGAAGGTAGATGTAGAGGTAGCGTGCCGACGGCGATCACATCGACTTTGGAACCATTTCCCACGCGCATCGTCACCACATACTTAGCCAATCTTTGCTTAATCTGTAGCCCCTATTTCGAGTTGCAAATGTTAGCAACTGAACTAGTATCAAATACCCAGGCACTACTGTGAGCATTAGTAAGGTACACATCAATAACATGTATATCAAATATACCTTTCACTCTGCCATCCTCCTTCTCCGCCAAATACTTGGGGCAGTTCCGCTTCCAGTGACCTATCCCTTTGCATTAGAAGCACTCAGTCTCAGGCTTAGGTCCAGACTTGGGTTTCTTCACTTGAGAAGCAAGTGGCTTGCTATTCTTCTTGAAGTTCCCTTTCTTCCCTTTACCCTTTTTCTTGAAACTGGTGGTCTTGTTGCCCATCAACACTTGATGCTCCTTCTTGATTTCTACCTCCGCAGCCTTTAGCATTGCGAAGAGCTCAGGAAATGACTTATCCATCCCTTGCATATTATAGTCCATCACGAAGCTCTTGTAGCTTGGTGGTAGTGATTGAAGAACTCTGTCAGTGACACTATCATCAGGAAGATTAACTCCCAGCTGAGTCAAGTGGTTGTGGTACCCAGACATTCTGAGTATATGTTCACTGACAGAACTATTCTCCTCCATCTTGCAGCTGTAGAACTTATTAGAGACTTCATATCTCTCAATCCGGGCATTTGCTTGAAATATTAACTTCAACTCCTAGAACATCTCATATGCTCCATGACGTTCAAAACTTCGTTGGAGTCCCAGTTCTAAGTCGTAAAGCATGGCACACTGAACTATCGAGTAGTCATCAGATTTGCTCTGCGAGGTGTTCACAACATCTGGCGTTGCTCCTGCAGCGGGTTTGTCACCTAGCGGTGCTTCCAGGACGTAATTCTTCTATGCAGCAATGAGGATAATCCCCAAGTTACGGACCCAGTCCGTGTAGTTGCTACCATCATCTTTCAACTTAGCTTTCTCTAGGAATGTATTAAAATTCAACGGAATAACAACACGGGCCATCTATCTACAACAACATAGACATGCAAAATACTATTAGGTACTAAGTTCATGATAAATTAAAGTTCAATTAATCAAATTACTTAAGAACTCCCACTTAGATAGACATCTCTCTAATTATCTAAGTGATCACGTGATCCATATCAACTAAACCATGTCCGATCATCACGTGAGATCGAGTAGTTTTCAATGGTGAACATCACTATGTTGATCATATCTACTATATGATTCACGCTCGACCATTCGGTCTCAGTGTTCCGAGGCCATATCTGCATATGCTAGGCTCGTCAAGTTTAACCCGAGTATTCTGCGTGTGCAAAACTGGCTTGCACCCGTTGTATGTGAACGTAGAGCTTATCACACCCGATCGTCACATGGTGTCTAGGCACGATGAACTGTAGCAACGGTGCATACTCAGGGAGAACACTTATACCTTGAAATTTAGTGAGAGATCATCTTATAATGCTACCGCCGACCTAAGCAAAATAAGATGCATAAAGGATAAACATCACATGCAATCAATATAAGTGATATGATATGGCCATCATCATCTTGTGCCTTTGATCTCCATCTCCAAAGCACCGTCATGATCACCATCGTCATTGGCTTGACACCTTGATCTCCATCGAAGCATCGTTGTCATCTCGCCAACTATTTCTTCTACGACTATCGCTACCGCTTAGTGATAAAGTAAAGCAATTACATGGCGATTGCATTTCATACAATAAAGCGACAACCATATGGCTCCTGCCAATTGCCGATAACTGTGTTACAAAACATGATCATCTCATATAATAAAATTTAGCATCATGTCTTGACCATATCACATCACAACATGCCCTGCAAAAACAATTTAGACGTCCTCTACTTTGTTGTTGCAAGTTTTACGTGGTTGCTATGGGCTGAGCAAGAACCGTTCTTACCTACGCATCAAAAACCACAACGCAGTATAGTGATTGCTTTTTGATCTTCAGAAAGAACCATGTTCATTGAATCTGATTCAACTAAAGTTGGAGAAACTGACACCCACCAGCCACTTGTGTGTGAAGCACATCAGTGGAACCAGTCTCGCGTAAGCGTGCACGTAATGTCGGTCTGGGCCGCTTCATCCAACAATACCGCCGAATCAAGACACAACTAGTGACGGCAAGAAATATGTATATACCCACGCCCACCACTCCTTTGTGTTCCACTCGTGCATATAACATCTACGCATAAACCTGGCTCGGATGTCACTGTTGGGGGACGTAGTAATTTCAAAAATTTCCTACGCACACACAAGATCATGGTGATGCATAGCAACAAGAGGGGAGAGTGTTGTCTACGTACCCTCGTAGACCGTAAGCGGAAGCATTATGACAACGCGGTTGATGTAGTCGTACGTCTTCACGGTCGACCGATCCTAGTACTGAAAGTCCGGCACCTCTGCGATCTGCACACGTTCGGCTCGGTGACGTCCCACGAACTCACGATCCAGCAGAGTGTCGAGGGGGAGCTTCGTCAGCATGACGGTGTGATGACGGTGATGATGATGCTACCAGAATAGGGCTTTGCCTAAGCACCGCTATGATATGACCAAGGTGATTATGGTGGAGGGGGGCACCGCACACGGCTAAGAGATTAATGATCAACGTGTGTGTCTATGGGGTGCCCCCTCCCCCTATATAAAGGAGTGGAGGAGGGGAGGGCCGGCCCTCTATGGCACGCCCTGGAGGAGTCCCACTCCCTCCGGGAGTAGGATCCCCCCTTCCCTAGTTGGACTAGGAGAGAAGGAAGGGGGAGAGATGGAGGAAGGAAAGGGGGGCGCCGCCCCCCCCCCCCCTTCCTAGTCCAATTTAGACCAGAGGGGGAGGGGGCGCGCGGCCTGCCCTGACTGCCTCTCTCTCTCCACTAAAGCCCATTAGGGCCCATATAATCCCCGGGGGCTTCCGGTAACCCCCCGGTACTCCCGTATATGCCCGAACTCACTCAGAACCTTTCCGATGTCCAAACATAGGCTTCCAATATATCGATCTTAATGTCTCGACCAGTTCGAGACTCCTCGTCATGCCCGTGATCACATCCAGGACTCTGAACAACCTTTGGTTCATCAAAACACATAAACTCATAATACCGATCGTCACTGAACGTTAAGCGTGCGGACCCTACGGGTTCGAGAACTATGTAGACATGACCTAGACACGTCTCCGGTCAATAACCAATAGAGGAAGTTGGATGTTCATATTGGCTCCCACATATTCTACGAAGATCTTTATGGTCAAACTGCATAACGATATACATTGTTCCCTTTGTCATCGGTATGTTACTTGCCTAAGATTCGATCATCGGTATCTCAATACCTAGTTCAATCTCATTACCGGGAAGTCTCTTTACTCGTTCTGTAATGCATCATCCTGCAACTAACTAATTAGTCACATTGCTTGCAAAGCTTATATTGGCGTGCATTACCGAGAGGGCCCAGAGATACCTCTCCGACAATCGGAGTGATAAATCCTAATCTCGATCTATGCAAACACAACAAACACCATCGGAGATACCTGTAGATCACCTTTTATAATCACCCAATTACGTTGTGACGTTTGGTAGCACACAAAGTGTTCCTCCGATATTCGGGAGTTGCATGATCTCATAGTCATAGGAACATGTATAAGTTACGGAGAAAGCAATAGCAAAAAACTAAACAATCATCGTGCTAAGCTAATGGATGGGTCAAGTCAATCACATCATTCTCTAATGATGTGATCCCGTTAATCAAATGACAACTCATGTCTATGGTTAAGAAACATAACCATCATTGATTCAACGAGCTAGTCAAGTAGAGGCATACTAGTGACATTCTATTTGTCTATGTATTCACACATGTACTAAGTTTCTAGTTAATACAATTCTAGCATGAATAATAAACATTTATCATGATATAAGGAAATATAAATAACAACTTTATTATTGCCTCTAGGGCATATTTCCTTCACCGCGATCATGAGATGATTGGCATTAAGCCCACGCTCCACCATCCCCTTGCACCGGAAGACTTCCTGATCCATGGCTTCAAGTATGGCCTCCACGGTTCCCGTGCCCTTGGGACCATAATCATCGTGGATGTACAACACCCCCCTCATGCATCTGGATGGTTTGAGGGTGCTGCACCACCTCCAACAAATATGGGTTGATGACGTTCTTGAAGAACTTGTCCTTGCAGGAGCCTGAGGTGGCCATGGTAGATAGGATCTGACAGAAAACAACAAAGAAAGGAAAACAGAGGATTTCTCCGTGATACCGTGATCAACAGGTTCGGGAAGTATATATAGATTTTTTTGATCTTGGAGGACAAGTATATGGTATAAAATGGAGTACGGAAGGTGTCCCAGGTGGGCACAACCCACCTGGGCGCGCCAGGCTTGCCCACCAGGGGACGCTTCCTGGAAGTTTCTTTATTTCCAAAAATATTAAATATTCCAAAACTGATAAAAAATATTGTTGCGGATTTTTCGGAGTTCGTTTACTTACCGTATCACGTACCTCCTTATTTTCACGATTCTGGAGTGTTCCGGAAGGACTCTTTTATGTGTTCTTCTGGTGTCAAAATTTGGATAATATTACTTTCAACATTAATAGGCGTACCTGAGATATAATGCTTTATTCGTTTCCCATTGACAACCTTTGGGTTAGTACCTTTAGAATTATTTATTTTGATGGCTCTAGACCGATAAACCTCCTCGATGACATATGGGCCTTCCCATTTTGAGAGGAGTTTTCCTACAAAGAATCTTAAATGAGATTTGTACAAAAGAACATATTCTCTGACTTTAAACTCACGCTTTTGGATTCTTTTTTCATGCCATCTTTTACTTTTTCTTTGAATAATTTTGCACTTCCATAAGCTTGGGTTCTCCATTCATCTAGAGAGCTAATATCAAATAACCTCTTTTCACCAGCAAGTTTGAAGTAATAATTGAGTTCTTTGATTGCCCAAAATGCTTTATTTTCAAACTCAAGAGGCAAATGACAAGTTTTTCCATAAACCATTTTATAAGGAGACATACCCATAGGATTTTTATATGTTGTTATATAAGCCCAAAGTGCATCGTCTAATTTCTTAGACCAATTCTTCTAGGACCTATTAACAGTCTTTTGCAAAATTATTTTTATTTCTCTATTGCTAAGTTCAATTTGACCACTAAACTGAGGGTGATATAGTGATGCAATTCTACGGTTAACATCATACTTGGCAAGCATTTTACGGAAAGCGCCATGAATAAAGTGTGAACCACCATCAGTCATTAGATATCTAGGGACTCCAAACCTTGGGAAAATAACTTCCTTAAGCATTTTAATAGAGGTGTTGTGATCAGCACTACTGGTTGGAATAGCTTCTACCCATTTAGTAACATAATCAATAGCAACCAAATAAATATGTGTGTACCCATTAGAGGAAGGAAAAGGTCCCATATAATCAAATCCCCAAACATCAAATTGTTCAATAGCAAGTGAATAATTCATAGGCATTTCTTGACGCTTACTGATATTACCTATTCTTTGACATTCATCACAAGATAAGACGAACTTATGGGCATCCTTGAAGAGAGTAGGCCAATAAAATCCAGACTGCAATACCTTATGAGCGGTTCTATCTCCAGCATGATGCCCTCCATAAGCTTCGGAGTGACATTTCCATAGGATTTGTCCTTGTTCATGCTCAGGTACACAACGTCTAATAATACCATCTACTCCTTCTTTATAAAGATGTGGGTCATCCCAAAAGTAATGTCTTAAATCATAGAAGAATTTTTTTATTTTGTTGGTATGTAAAGCTAGGTGGTAAATATTTAGCAACAATGTAATTAGCATAGTCAGCATACCAAGGAGTACTATGAGAAACATTTATTGTAGCTAACTGCTCATTAGGAAAACTATCATCAATAGGTAGTGGGTCATCAAGCACATTTTCAAGCCTAGATAAATTATCAGCTACTGGGTTCTCAACTCCTTTTCTATCAATGATATGTAAATGAAATTCTTGTAACAAGAGAACCCATCGAATAAGTCTAGGTTTAGCATCTTTCTTTTCCATAAGATATTTAATAGCAGCATGGTATGTGTGAACAGTTACTTTGGAATCAACAATATAAGGTCTAAACTTATCACAAGCAAACACCACTACTAAGAATTCTTTTTCAGTAGTAGCATAATTTCTTTGAGCACTGTCTAGAGTTTTACTAGCATAATAAATTACATTAAGTTTTTTATCAACAATTTCTCCTAGAATGGCACCAACAGCATAGTCACTAGCATCACACATAATTTCAAAAGGCAAGTTCCAATCAGGTGGTTGAACAATAGGTGCAGAAATTAAAGCTTTCTTAAGTGTTTCAAAGGCTTCTAAACAATCATCATCAAAAACAAAAGGAATATCCTTTTGCAAGAGACTAGTAAGAGGCCTAGAATTTTTTGAAAAGTCTTTGATAAATCCCCTATAGAAACCAGCATGACCTAATAAACTACGAATACCTTTATATCTTTAGGACATGGCATTTTCTCAATTGCATCAACCTTAGCTTTGTCCACTTCGATAACTCTTTCAGAAATTTTATGACCCAAGACAATGCCTTCATTAACCATAAAGTGGCAATTCTCCCAATTCAAGACAAGATTTGTTTGTTCACATCTCTGCAAAACTCGATCAAGATTGCTTAAACAATTATCAAAAGACTTCCCATAAACAGAAAAGTCATCCATGAAAACTCAACAATCTTTTCATAAAAGTCAGAGAATATAGAAGTCATACATCTTTGAAAGGTAGCAGGTGCATTACATAAACCAAAAGGCATACGTCTATAAGCATAGGTTCCAAAAGGACAAGTAAAAGTGGTTTTTTCTTGATCTGGTTGAGAAACAGGTATTTGTGAAAAGCCAGAATATCCATCAAGGACGCAAAAGTGTGTGTGCTTAGATAATCTTTCAAGCATTTGATCAATAAATGGCAAAGGGTAATGATCTTTTCTAGTTGCTTTGTTTAATTTCCTAAAATCAATTACCATTCTATAGCCTCTAACAATTCTTTGTGGAATAAGTTCATTCTTATCATTAGGAACAACAGTTATACCTCCTTTCTTAGGAACACAATGAACAGGACATACCCATCTACTATCGGCTATAGGATAGATTATACCTGCTTCCAGAAGTTTTAATATTTCCATTCTTACCACTTCTTTCATCTTCGGGTTTAATCGATGTTGGTGATCAACAATGGGTTTAGCATCAGGTTCCATATTAATTTTGTGCTAACATAGAGTGGGACTAATGCCCTTTAAATCATCAAGAGTATATCCAATACCAGCTCGGTGCTTCCTTAGAACTTTCAATAATCTTTCTTCTTCATGTTCTGAAAGGTTAGCACTAATAATAACAGGATATATCTTCATTTCATCAAGATAAGCATATTTCAAAGTGTCTGGCAATTGTTTTAATTCTAACATAGGATCACCTTTAGGTGGAGGAAGACCTCCTAGAGTTTCAATAGGCAAATTGTGTTTAAGCAGAGGACGTTTCTCAAAGAAAATTTTATCTATTTCCTTTCTTTCATGCATATGCAAATCAGTTTCATGGTGTAGCAAATATTGTTCTAAAGGATCAGTAGGTGGTACAACAATAGAAGCAAGACCAATCAATTCATCTTTACTAGGCAATTCTTTTTCATGAAGATTTCTACTAAACTTGGAAAAATTAAACTCATGAGACTCGTCACCAAAACTAACACCGACAGTTTGTTTCTCACAGTCTATTCTAGCATTAACGGTGTTCAAGAAAGGTCTACCAAAGATAATGGGACAAAAGTCATCCTGTGGGGAACTAAGAACAAGAAAATCAGTAGGGTATTTTATTTTCCCACACAAGACTTCAACATCTCTAACAGTCCCAATCGGTGATATAGTGTCTCTATTAGCAAGTTTAATAGTAACATCTATGTCCTCTATTTCTGCGGGTGCTATGTCATTCAAAATTTCTTGATATAATGTATAAGGAATAGCACTCACACTAGCACTTATGTCACATAAACCATGATAACAGTGATCTCCTATTTTAACTGAGATGATGGGCATGCCAACAACAGGTCTATGTTTATCTTTTTTATCAGGTTTGGCAATTCTAGCAGCTTCTTCACAGAAGTAAATAACATGCCCATCCATATCTTCTTCTAAGAGATCTTTAACCATAGCAATGCGAGGTTCTACTTTAATTTGTTCATCAGGTTTAGCTGTTCTAGTATAGCTTTTCTTAACCACAGTTGAAACTTTAGCATGTTCCTTTATCCTAACAGGGAAAGGTGGTTTCTCTATATAAGCAGAAGGAACAACTAGATCATCATTATAAAGTATAGTTTCTTCTTTAACTGGTACCGGTTCTTTAATTTCTTCTTTAATAGGTGGGTGATATTTAAACCACTTCTATTTAGGGAGTTCAACATGAGTAGCAAATGATTCACAAAAGGAGGCTACTATCTCAGAGTCAAGTCCATATTTAGTGCTAAACTTTTGAAAAGCATCGGCATCCATAAAAGATTTAACACAATCATGCTTAAGTTTAATACCTGACTCTTTACCTTTGTCGAGTTCCCAATCTTTAGAGTTGCATTTAATTATTTCCAAAAGATCCCATCAGAATTCAGTAGTCTTCTTCATAAAAGGGGTTGCAATACCTCGTGAACAACACCTACACACAAAATAACAAATACTTGTACCCAAGGCAAACAAGGGGTTGCCAATCCCTTGGTGGTTAATTGTAAGGATGAAATCTCGTAGTGATAGGTAGATTAACAAAAACACAAAATAAAATAATGGTAAATAAATTTCAGCAAGGTAGTTTTGGATTTTAATATATGATAAATATAGACCCGGGGGCCATATTTTTACTAGAGGCTTCTCTCTTGAACATAGCATACAGTGGTAAACAAATTATTGTTGAGAAATTGATAGAAAAGCGCATAGTTATGACGATATCCAAGGCAATGATCATGTATATAGGCATCATGTCCGAGACAAGTATACTGACTCCTGCATGCATCTACTACTATTACTCCACACATCGACCGCTATCCAGCATGCATCTAGAGTATTAAGTCCATAAAGAACGGAGTAATGCCTTAAGCAAGATGACATGATGTAGACAAAGTAAACCCAATCAATACGAATAAAACCCATCATTTTATCCTTAATGTCAATAATACAAATGCGTGTCTTGTCCCTTTATGTCAGTAGGATATAGAGCACTGCAAGATTGAACCCATTACAAAGCACCTCTCCAATTGCAAGATAAATCAATCTAGTTGACCAAACCAAGCGCATAGATCGGAGAGAAATATAAAGCTATAATAATCATGCATAAAATAATTAATAGAAGACTCAAATAATATTCATAGATGGTCTGATCATAAATCCACAATTCATCGGATCCCAACAAACACACGACAAAATAATATTACATTGAATAGTTCTCCAAGAACATCAAGGAGAACATTGTATTGAAGATCAAAGAGAGAGAAGAAGCCATCTAACTACTAGCTATGGAACCGTAGGTCTGTGGTAAACTACTCACACATCATCGGAAGGGTAGTAAGGTTGATGTAGAGGCCCTCCATGGTCGATTCCCCCTCTGGTAGAGTACCGGAAAAGGCCTCCAGATGGGATGTGGCAATAACAGAGGCTTGTGGCGGTGGGAAAAGTATTTTGGGTGGCTCTCTGTTGGTTTCCAGATTTTATAGAATTTATAGAGTTCTAATTAGGTCAAATGAAGGAATGTGGGGCCCACAAGGCACATGGGCGCGCCTACCCCCTGGGCACACCCATGTGGTTTGTGGCCTACTCCTTCGCCTTCTGGACTCCTCCCTAAGCTTCTATGTTTTCTTATGTCCAGAAAAAAATCATCAAAAACTTTCGTGGCATTTGTACTTTGTTTAGTAGTGATTTCCTAGAAAAACAAAAGCAGGCAACTGGTACTTGGCACTAAGTTAATAGGTTAGTCCCAAAAAATGATATAATATTGCATATAAAACATCCAAGATTGATACTATAATAGCATGGAACAATCAAAAAATATAGATACATTAGAGACGTATCAGATAGCATTAGTTTACTTGTATAAAGTAGCAATGCCTTTCATTAAAACACATGGAAGCTTTACATGAAGGACCAATGCTAGTCATGATCAATATCTTATGGCTTTGTGAATTGAAGAATTAACATAGGGAAAGGATACATTTGAATATCTATGGAAAATGTGTATTATACGATATTAATAGCACCAGTTGGTTCCTAGGCTGCTATATGCATCTAATGACATGATATCGTAGGATGCAAAAAAAACATATCAATGGCTACCATCATGTAAACCATTAATGCGAGAAAATAATATTGCATTCAATAAATTTAGATCAATTTGTTATTTTTTCTTCAAAGGTGCATTTTAGGAAACTCCAGGCATATTGTGATAGTATATAAATTTGTATTATTTGGTAAATTCCCTCATAACTTGAGAAAATATGGTGGTGGACATAGTGTGGAAGTGTGCATCTTCGTCACGGTCTTCCCAAGAAGGGTAATCACTGAAATTGGCAAGAAAATAAATCTAATAGGACTATCAATCTTACCAAAAGTTCTTCCAATCCTCATTTGATTATGAAGATATGAATAATAAATATTTTGACCTGAATTTAGTAAGGGGAAAGAGTGGTGAGTTTGATAGCGTGTCAGCTCACTAGGAGTGGCTTCACAAGTGTTTTGCATCTCCATCTCACTTGACAAGTATCGTATTATTTATGAGACTTGGCTAGAGTAATAAATGTTTTGATATGTGATCACTAGCGGTGGCATGACACATGTTGGGCATCTCCACATTCCCTTGTCAGGTGTCATATTTTCTATGACGCTTGGCAAGATAGTGTGGAGATAATATGACACTTGGCAAAGAGAGTGTGGTGATGTCCAACACATGTCATGCCACCCCTATCAAACCAACACCCAGTCTACCTCATGACACTTTCCCCTTTATAAAAGCAGTCCAAACATCTATTCTTCATCACCAAATGTTGATTGGAAGAAGTTTAGGTAAGATTACTAGCCCCCCTTGATTTCTTAGTTAACCTTTTAGCAAATATGTACATTTCACATTTCTTGGGAAGACTACTACCAATGTATGTATACTTCCACACTATGACCACCATACCTTATTAACTCTTTTCGCACTTTCCAACATACATATATGCATACATCCACACTATGATAACCAATATATGCATACTTCCACATTACAACCAATATATACAATCGAAATAGTCCGATGTGTTCCTAAATTTTACCATTTTGAAGATGAACAATAACCAAGTTCTTATAAGAATATTGTTTCTGACAGCAATGGATTACAAGGTGGTAGCCATGTTGATATGCTTTTTATGTGCATCCAACGATCTCAGTACAGTAGATGCATTTGGGCGCATGCAAACCAATGAGACGGTAAAACTACAATCTAATATATATTTCCTATAAATTTTCAAGAGCTATCCTTTGCCTAGCTTAATTCTTGTATTCAGTAAGGTTTAGGATATGGATCATAGCTGCCATTTTCCCTTTATGTAAAGTCTCCATGTATTTTTCACAAAGAGGTTGCTACTTTCTAAAAGTGAACTAATGCCATCATCCCAAAAATAGCCATGCTTTTTTAAGAAAAAACAAGATACATAATTGCATAATTATAGTTTTCTAATCGAATTCATATATGTACATTAATAGTACATGCACCTGCAAGATTTGAAGATCGAATAAATCAATTCACCTGCTTAAAAGAAATAATGGATAAAGACTATCATTAAATACATAGAAACTTTGTATCAACTTTCTATATACATTTCAAACCAAAAAATTTGGGTTCACTTCTTATTCCACACATTGCATCTTTTCAAAACATGCACATGACCATATGCTCCCTTCATTCTTCGGAATTTGAACAAAGTAAATATGACTTCAACCTCTGATGTTTCTAAAAATCGACTCCCTTCACCTAAACTACGTTATGGGAACTTCATTTAATCCATGTGAATAGAAAATTTGAGTTACAAATTGTTGAAAGTATAGATACCTCCATGAACAAAAGTGGGAGAAAAAATGCTTGGAATTATCAAAATAATTCTTAAGCATATGGGGAGTAAAATGAATTTCTTTATCGTGCCTCTTTTATAATATACATTTCTTAGAATATATTATGGATGCGAGTCATCTTTGTTGGAAGCTTGGAACAATATTCGCTCATAGTTCTCCAACACCTGGACTATATAAACAAGTAAGAAATAAATATACGTATATGTCTCTAGCTATTGTGATTGATACACGAAACTTATATGTGTAGGTCTGTCCCAAATAGCACTACCATATAGTATTATGATCATAAATAATCTAAAGTAAAATTATGGGTCAAAGTTGGATCTTGTCCCTATGATTTACTTCACACAATTTCTGTTGTTTCTCCCATTTGTTGAAAAGTAGGTGATGATATTACTATTCTCTTGACAGTTTTTAGCATCGCCAAGATCAGCCCCATTTGTGTTACCCAGGAGGAATAAAAGTCAATACAAAAGCAAAAATGATTACCATCATGTAAAGCATTCCTCACTATCCTCTATTCTAGTCTTTTGCTTTTGGTCCAACTAATGACGACATGCTACATTTATCTGAAATGAGGGGTCAACCTTAGCCTAACAATGGGTTATAAATAACTAGATCTTCATTTTGTTCCGAGCCTCTTTGTAATTACCAAGATTTTAATACTCCCTCTTATATGAATTAATGGACACAACCTCTATACAATGTTATATGGAGGTTGCATCAATTAATTCGCATGGAGGGAGTATAAAGGTTGGAGGATTTACATCTTTGGAAATGCTCACTAAATTGGAGGGGTATTCCATAGAAAATTCTAGGCATATGCTACTACCACCACTTTTTCGCAATCCTATAAGTTGAAAGACTACAAGTTGCTTCTATTGTAACCCTTTTTTGCATACTATTTCTATTCTTTATGTTTTTAGAAGTCCTTATGCTCAATCTCATATCTCTATGAGGACGATATATACTTCTCCCTCCGATCTATATTAATTGACATTGTTTCAGTACAAAGTTAGTACGACTTTGTAGTAAACCAACATCAATTAATATGGATAGTGGTAGTATTTCTACGAGGACCAAAATAATAAAGGAATAGTAGTTATGCATACAATATATACTAGTCTATGATAATGCATCCTGAGTGCTAAATATCATGAACCAGTACCATATTGTCACTTCATTTATTGCTTTGTAAAATCGCAATACAAATTGGGCTATGATATATTTCTTACTAACTTTTGACATTTGACTCACTATGATACTAGAATCTCTTTTACATTCTAAATTGTGGTGTCACATCACTTTTTCTTAGGTGACAGTGAAGGATACCCTTATGGTACTTTGATTGTGCGAGGTCCAAGAGTGTAGTATTTAGTTTCCAACAGCCAAATGTATTATTCATGTATATGAGCTAACAAGCCTATTTAGTTTATTTTTCATTACTGGATAGCTGGCTGGAGAACCACACTGAGTAGCCACGGCGCACGAGTTAAAATAGGTATATGGGGTTCACAAGGACAATGTCAGTCCCAAGAATCTGGGGCATCGATGTATCTCTACAATAGTGATCAAGATGACTCCTCCATCAATTTGATCCAAGATGGATTTCATGTAATTGGAAACATGTCCAAATATTATTTTCAATACCATTGTGAACTCAAGCACTACCATAAATTAAACACTTGCAACTATGGTTGGTGTAGGTACTTCCCGACTTATATAAGAATAATGATGTCCATTTCTTTATACGATGGATGGTAAGTCTATATTAATTCATTATCATTGGGGTAAATGTAAATGTTGTCGTTTACATATGTTTAATAATATGACAATTTGTTTTTTCATCCTATAGAAAGACTACTACAAATCAACGGGCTGTTATAATTTGGAGTGCCCTGGTTTTGTGCCTGCTAGTGGAGCCGCACTTGTTCCGGGCCAAGCTGTTGCTCCTCCCTCAACTTATGACAGGGACGACCGCTACATAACTATTAGCCTGCATGCAGTATGCCCTTCTACTACTACTACTACTACTACTACTACTACTACTGTTGTTGCTGCTGCTACTGCTACTGCCACTGCTCTCATAATCTCAGTTTTTAGAGGGGTTTTTTTGTTCATGAAATCAGAATGTGTATGCAAATATTTTCCCCATCATAAAAATTCCATCGCCTGTTGCTGTAATGAAATTGCAAATTAGTGAAGTAATATGAACATGTAACAAACTCCAATTCTAAAATACCCTATAGTACATTCAACATATTCTTGCATATTGTAAATGTATGAAGCATGTGTGTGATCTCTAAATATAGTCATAGTTATAGCTTATTCCACATTACAACTGAAATCCATCACATGGAAAGTATCTTAGGGTGTATTAGGGCATATTAATCTTGAATTGGTCTATTGGATCTAATAATAGGTACACGTACCATTTGGTCTTAGCACATGATACATGTACCTCAGCATAATATAGGGGAAAATCCAGAAACAAATTCAAACATTCATTTATTCATATCAAGAGTATTATTTTACTACGGAATTCCTTTTTCCACACACTAATAGCAAATTTCAATACAAGATTATTAACTTATCAATGGATCACTGACAATTTTTTATCATTTTCCATAACTCATAGGATCCAAACACGGGAGATTGGGTGTTGTATCGAGACGACTTGCATAAACCTTCATTTTTGGGGCATTTTCCAAAAGAGCTTTGTCCTAAACTATATGGTATAGCCCCCGGAGTAGGATGGATTGGATTCGTATATTACCAAGATAGGGATCAAGGTGGTCCCGCAATGGGTAGCGGTCATTTTCCAGAAGAGGGCCAAAGGAAAGCAGCATACTTCAAGAATATCAAGCTCTTTGATTCCAAAGCTAATGTGTATGATCCGAGTGCCTTGGCTAGACTTGTCAGTGCGCCAAGATGTTACAAAGTCAGTGAGGTTCTGCATGCTAGAAAGGACGGCTATATGTTTTATTATGGAGGTCCAGCTAGTTGTATGGGTTGACGAGTATTCGTCTTGAATATAATAAAAGTGATAAACACATCATTGACCATACATCTCTCATGAAATGAGTAATTTAGGCACAAGTCCAATTCACCCAAAAGCTCAAGTTGATGGGGAAAGGTGTACTATGCATTTATAGGTCAACACTTCCCCTCACATGTGGCTCCCTCAGGCCTAAACATGGACCGGAAGTGGGATGCAATTTAATTGCGCCAGCCAGATCTTGAACTCAAGACCTCTTGGCTCTGATACCATAATAAATTTATGCTCAAGCCAACTCATCCAAAAGTCGACCTGATGGAGAGAGTCGGACAATATATTTCAATAATGTGAACTCAAAACCTATCTATAGGACATAACATGTCGGTAGTAGTACAAAAATTGGCAAGAGTTTCCATGACTTAGTAGCTAAGAAAATACTAGTACATAAGCAATGAAACAAAAATAGTTGGTAAGTACTCGTATAAAAGGAGCAGCACACCACTGTTTGTAAATCAAGCCATCCAGCATCAAATCAAAGGAAAGTAGTACTAGTACAAGTCCTCACAAACTGTGTGTGTGTGTGTGCATGTGTAGACTGGACTACATGTTTATGCATCTGCTACACTTCCTCATCTAGCTACTCTTTGCTCCTCCTCATCTTATACTGGCAACACTACAAAAGACACTTCCGTGATGTGCTACTTATTGAGCTTGCGTTGGTTTTTCCCATGAAGAGGAAAGGGTGATGCAGCAAAGTAGAGATAAGTATTTCCCTCAGTTGATAATCAAGGTATCAATCCAGTAAGAGGAACACACAAGTCACCAATGGTTGTACCTACACAAACAAACAAATACTTGCACCCAACGCGATAAAGGTATTGTCAATTCCTTCACGGTACTTGCAAGGATGAGATCTAACAGTTATAGATATGAAAGATAAGTAAAAGTGCAAAATAAGATAAAGGTAAATAAATTGCAGCAAGGTATTTTTGGGTTTTTGATTTTGTAGATCTGAAAACAATCTGATAAAAATAGACCTCGGGGCCATAGTTATCACTGGAGGATTCTCTCTTGACAGAAAGCATACGGTGGGTAAACAAATTACTGTTGAGCAATTGATAGAAAAGTGCATAGTTATGATGATATCTAAGGCAATGATAATGAATATAGGCATCACATTCGTGACAAGTAGACCGATGATACATCTCCAACGTATCTATAATTTTTGATTGTTCCATCCTATTATATTATCTTTTTTAGATGTTTTATATGCATTAATATGCTATTTTATATGATTTTTGGGACTAACCTATTAACCTAGAGCTCGGTGCCAGTTTCTATTTTTTCCTTGTTTTAGAGTTTCGCAGAAAAGGAATACCAAACGGAATGAAACTTTCGCGGTGATTTTTCTTGGACCAGAAGACATCCAGGGGGCTTGGAGTGCACGTCAGGAAAGCCACGAGGCGGCCACAAGGACGGAGGCCGCGCCCAGGGGGTAGGGCGCGCCCCCACCCTTGTGTGCCCCTCGTGACTCCACCGACCTATTTCTTCCGCCTATATATTCTCAAATACCCCAAAACCTTCCAGGGGAGACACAAAACCACTTTTCCACCGCCGCAATCTTCTGTACCCGTGAGATCCCATCTAGGGGCCTTTTCCGGCGTCCTGCCGGAGGGGGATTCGATCACGGAGGGCTTCTACATCAACACGATTACCTCTCCGATGGAGCGTGAGTAGTTTACCACAGACCTACGGTTCCATAGCTAGTAGCTAGATGGCTTCTTCTCTCTCTTTGATTCTCAATACCATGTTCTCCTCAATGTTCTTGGAGATCTATTTGATGTAATACTTTTTGCGATGTGTTTGCCGAGATCTAATAAATTGTGGATTTATGATCAGCTTATCTATGAATATTATTTGAATCTCCTCTGAGTTCTTATATGCGTGATTTGATATCTTTGCAAGTCTCTTCGAACTATCGATTTGGTTTGGCTAGCTAGATTGGTTTTTCTTGCAATGGGATAAGTGCTTAGCTTTGGGTTCAACCTTGCGGTGCTCGATCCTAGTGATAGAAGGGGAACCGACACGTATTGTATTGTTGCCATCGAGGATAACAAGGTGGGGTTTTCATCATATTGCTTGAGTTAATTCCGCTACATCATGTCATCTTACTTAATGTGTTACTCTGTTCTTATGAACTTAATACTCTAGATGCAGGCAGGAGTCGGTTGATGTGTGGAGTAATAGTAGTAGATGCAGAATCGTTTCGGTCTACTTGACATAGACGTGATGTCTATATTCATGATCATTGCCTTAGATATCGTCATAACTTTGCGCTTTTATATCAATTGCTCGGCAGTAATTTGTTCACCCATCGTAGTATTTTGTATCTTGAGAGAAGCCTCTAGTGAAACCTATGGCCCCCGGGTCTATTTTCCATCATATAATATTCTATTTTTCATCATATAAGTTTCCGATCTACAATTCTACTTTCCTATTTACTTTCTTTGCAATCTTTTACTTTTTGATCTATAAACCAAAAATACCAAAATTGTTACTTTACCGTTTATCCATCTATATCAGATCTCACTTTGCAAATAACCGTGAAGGGATTGACAACCCCTTTGTCGCATTGGGTGCAAGTTGGTGTTTGTTTGTGCAGGTATTCGGTGGCTTGTTGTGTTGTCTCCTACTGGATTGATACCTACCTTGGTTCTAAAAATTGAGGGAAATATTTACTCTACTTTGCTGCATCACCCTTTCCTCTTCAAGGGAAAAACCAACGCAAGCTCAAGAGGTAGTAGGAAGAATTTCTGGCGCCATTGTCGAGGAGATCTATGCCAAACCAAGACATACCAAGTACCCATCATAAACGCTCTGAAAGATCGAGGATGTCACCTAGAGGGGGGTGAATAGGCGTTTTAAAATAATTACGGTTTAGGCTTGAACAAATGCAGAATAAACCTAGTGGTTAATTTGACAAGAACAAAACCTAAAACAACTAGGCCCACCTAAGTGCACCAACAACTTAAGCTAAGCAAGATAAGCAACTATGTAATAGCAAGATATATGACAAGAAGCGATATGGCTATCACAAAGTAAAGTGCATAAGTAAAAGGGCTCGGGTAAGAGATAACCGAGGCACGTGGAGACGACGATGTATCTCGAAGTTCACACCCTTGCGGATGCTAATCTCCGTTTGGAGCGGTGTGGAGGCACAATGCTCCCCAAGAAGCCACTAGGGTCACCGTAATCTCCTCATGCTCTCGCATAATGCAAGATGCCGTGATTCCACTAAGGGGCCCTTGAGGGCGGTCACCGAACCTGTACAAATGGCAACCCTTGGGGGTGGTCACCGAACCCTTACACTTTGGCAACCCTTGGGGCGGTCACCTGTACCCGTCAAATTGCTCGGGGCGATCTCCACAACCTAATTGGAGACCCCGACGCTTGCCCAGAGCTTTACACCACAATGATTGAGCTTCGAACACCACCAAGGTTGGGGTTAACTCCCCAACGACACCACGAAGCTTCACCACAATGGAATATGGCTCCGAGGTGACCTCAACCGTCTAGGGCGCCCAAGCACCCAAGAGGAACAAGCTCAAGGGTACCAAGCACCCAAGAGTAATAAGCTTCTCAACTTGTAACTTCCATGTATCACCGTGGAGAACTCAAACCGATGCACCAAATGCAATGGCAAGGGCACATGGAGTGCCCAAGTCCTTCTCCCCCAAATCCCACCAAAGCAACTAATGCTAGGGAGGAAAATGAGAGGAAGAACAAGAAGGAGAACGCCAAGAACTCCAAGATCTAGATCCAAGGGGTTCCCCTCACATAGAGGAGAAAGTGATTGGTGGAAATATGGATCTAGATCCCCTCTCTCCTTTCCCTCAAAAACTAGCAAGAATACATGGAGGGATTGAGAGTTTGCAAGCTCGAAGAAGGTCAACAATGGGGGAAGAACACGAGCTCAAAGGATAAGGTTGAATGGGGAAGAAGACCCCCTTTTAAAGGAGCTCCCGAATCCAACCGTTATGTGCTCAGTCCGCGCACAAGCGGTACTACCGCTCAGGGGAGCAGTACTATCGCCCGGGCGGTAGAACACAGAGAGCGGAGCGAAACAGAGTGCAAGGCAGAGCCGTATGAGCGGCACTACCGCTGGAGCCAGCGGTACTACCGTTGGCCGCAGCGGTACTACCGCTGGGACCGCGCACAGCGCCCACCACGAGCACAGGGAGAAGGAACAGGGGGGAGGGCCATTGAGCGGCACTAGGGGCGGTGGTAGCCGCGGTACTACCGCACATGAGTGGTACTACCGCCCGCTCCTACTGCCGCTGAACCCGACACGAGAAAACCACGTCTCAAGTCGAGGCGGTACCAGCACGGAACCGGAGCCATACTACCGCTTATGGCTATGGGCAGTACTACCACTGTGGGACAGCGGTACTGCCGTTTGTGGCGATAAGAGGTACTACCGCTGGCACCATCCTTATGCCACTTCCACGAAAGCAAGTATACTCCACAGAAAACCAGAACTGCCATAACTTCTGCATATGAGCTCCGAATTGAGCAAACTCAAGCTTGTTGGAAACAAGACGATGAGTGGCATCAAAACAGCGACTGGTTATAGTAAGAAGAGGCAGGGTAGGTATGCCTAACAAATGGAGGAGTGAAACCTCCAACAGAGAAGAACAGACATAACCTCCAACATCGAAAACATCATAGAAGATGCAAGTGAACTCCGTTTTCGATGAACTCGAGCTTGTCATCAAGATGACCATAAGCTCCAAAACTCACAAAGAGAAGCAAACAAGAACCAAGAAAGATAATGCAAGGATGCAATGGTTTGAGCTCTCAACGAACGATATGATCAAGCTACTCATCGAGAGCCCCCCTTGATAGTACGACAATCGATCCTATAGCCCGGTCTCCCAACTACCACTATGAGACCGGTAAAATAGAAAACCTATCAAGAGCAAACCTTTGTCTTGCACATAGTCCACTTGAGCTAGATGATGACGATCTTGACTTCCTCAAGTTGGACCACCTTTCTTGATTGTGTTGGCTCGATGAAGACTAGTTCATTGCTCCCCCATACTCCACTATGGGTGAGCCACTCTTCGGCATATCTTCATAAATCCATTGTTACCATAATGGACGACAAGCTTCAAGCATTTGATCTCTTCATGATGCTCCACTTGAACTTGCACATCGCTACCTAACCCCACAAAGAACTCTCACGAAAACCATGAGTTAGCAAACAAAGCATAATGGACAATGCTTACCATACCATGGGATCACTTGATCCCTCAGTACATCTTGTATGCTTTGTGTGTTGATCAACTTGATTCATTCTTGACTTAATCTTGATCAACCTTGAATCTTTCCAATTCTCTTCATTTGGATGATGTCTTGAAGGTAGATATGAATGATCACACAATCTTCTTCTTCAAGACATGCTTACAATAAGCTCAACACTCACATGACCAATCTTTGGATAATTTCTTGAATAGCATCTTGGTCGACATAAACTCTTCTTGAAACCAACACATGTACTCCAAGAAAAGCCTATGGACAAAACCTTCAAATATAACTCAAGGCAGTCATTAGTCCATAGAGATTGTCATCAATTACCAAAACTAAACATGGGGCACCGCATGTTCTTTCACGCTCATCCCTCACATTACATTATTTGCCATTCGCCTCTTGTTTTTCTCTCCCCCACTTCTAATATGATTTTCAAAAAGATTCGCATCTTCTTCACCATCTTCCGTTCATCTTCTTCGTTTACTTTTTGTGTGCTCGTGTGTTGGACTGCTTGCTTTGTCGCAATGACCCCTCCAAAAAATGTTGACCCTCACCTTAGGAGGGTAGACGAAATTGAGAATAATGTTAGAAGGTTCATGTCTTTACAATTTGAGCATAACAATTTCTTTAGAAACGAGCTCAAGGAGCAGAAAAGCTTTATGGAATACATGAATAAAGAGCTTGATGATATGTCTAAAGAATTTTATGGTTTGAGATCTCAGTTGGCGCATCTTGAAAATTTAGTAAGTCAAATTTCTGATAAACAAGCTACTTTACTAAACAAAATGGCAGTGAAACCAGAGGCTTTGAATAATGAGGAAGATCTTAAAGTAATTGATGTGACTCCTATTGAATCTTTATTTTCCAATGTAAATCTTGATAAATATGAAACTGGAGATGAGTCAACTTTAGTTAGAAGGCGTTTCAATGATTCGGAGTTTTTAGATCTTGATGCAAAAATTGATAGAAGGCCACAACCACTCTTATCCTCATACGATGGCTCGCGGGCCACTCACTCACGTCTCACTTACAGCTCGGTCCCAGTTGTAGGCACTTCTCCCTTTTCGGATTCGTTGATTCCTCTGACTGTTGGGCCTTCTACCTCGTCACTGTTGTGGCTCTTCTTGTCAGTAGTGACAGATTTTTCTAGTTTTCTTCCATGATTGCCTGAAGATAAGGTGGGAAAGAAGATGATGTGTACAATCGTACGGTTGCAGTGGACCAAATCAAACGCTCGCGCGGTGACCGGCCGAAATTGGGCCGGTCGACCGGCGCCTATCAGTGGCCAAACCTTAAGGAGTTTCTATACATATATTTGACCGAGAAAGTATTATTTTTCTACAATGCCCAATATACACCATCCTCCTGAGTCGAAGTAGCTACATCGGCCACAAAGGATTTAAGGTTGTCTCATTACCCCAACGGATCACAGGTGTTAGTCTTCTTCTAAAGTAGGTGGACACATATCCTTACCCCTGAAATCCTGAACAATACAGTCCTGCAGGTTGTTGATGCCAAATAGATGAGGATATTGTATACTCAGCTGTCAGTGACAGGATAGAGACGCAATCCATCATCTACAAAAGCGACAGCGATGCAATGACCAAATTAGCAACCGGAATCTTATTTTTTTTCTCGAATATGCCTAGATGGTGTATCATTGCATTGATAGGGGAGAGAGTTTAGAAATTACAGGGGATCACCACAGAGACATGCACAAGAATGGCAACGCTGTGGTGACGAGATGAGCAGAAGACACAGGGTTGCTCAGTCCCCCAAAGACACGATCAGGTTACAGCTAGCCCTAAGTTCATTCCTCTAGCTCCAGCCATGGCCCAAGAGCGAGCTTCATCCTTGATTGCTGCAAAGTGAGCGGAGCCTGCAGCCAACTATGCAGTTCCCGTTGCCTTTAGCATTAAGCAATTCCACTTCCGTGGACTGGTCGATCGATGTCGATGCTCGCCTGCTTCTTCTCAGCTCCGATAAGGCGATAACTCCTCCTAACCTGCTCCGATGGCGACCGCAGCGGCGATGCGTGCTTAGGCTCAACCTAAGCAGATCATCGCACAAATCGTTGGCATTATATATGCAAGCACACGGGCGTCCAGTCCAGGTCGAGCTACAGCTTTCCATGGAGGCAAGAGTAAAACCACCCCAAGGCACACGACATCAAAGAGGGCCAGCTCCAGGTCGGGTCGGCGGTGGCCACCATCATCTTGCTTCTCCACCACTTTCCGCCCATACCTCGCCGGCCACCTGCACCTGGGGACATCAAGGAAGGTGACAAGTGATAGAATTAGAACGATTCCCTTTCAGAAGATGCAGCGTTTCTTAAAGGAAAATATCATCTAGCTCCACTTGTAATGTTGCTATGTAGAGACCTGTGTTTTGATTTTCGGTTTGAGCTTTTTTTCGCCCTAGGCCGAGATGGCCGAATTTCAGCCATTTTCAAAAATTTCGGCTGAAATTTGACCAAAATTTGACTGCAATTTGACTTAAATTTGATCAAAATTTGCCAAATTTGAGCAATTTCGGCCTAAATATACTTTTCGCCTCAGGCCGAGATGGCCGAAATTCGGCCCAAATCCACTTTTTGCGGCCGAAAATCAAAACACAGGTAAAGACTACTACCAAGGACTCCACGTATACTGGGCAAAAGGCCTATCTCTTCTGATAGCTCATCTTCTCCTGTTCCGACGACGACAACAACGGCTACCGGTAGTGCTCAAGTCAAGTAAATCACTACACCACACCTAGCTTATGACTAGACCGTTAGAATTACAGGAGACTGAATTTGCAGTTTTCTGACCTTTTCAGTACCACCTGGCTTGATGTGTGTGACAACCAACCTAGATGGGCTTGGGTTCACTGATTTCAGTTCTACCAACATCAATCTTGTATGTAAATGGCTCTTGAAATTTGGAAAACGAAGAAGGGAGTGGCAGGATTTTGCTAGGGCTGAAAAGCTGCAGAAATTAATTTACTTGAACCCAAAGTAAACCATCTCCTGGTTAAGAAAGCCAGGAAGGTAGCCAGGTGAAGCAAAGGACAAGACATCACAGGAAGCCAATGGAGACATCAAGCAAGCAAGCTGACAAGTGATGAAGTGACAGGAGCAGAGTGAGCTGTACTCTCCCTTGCATAAAAAGATACAGTGTTTTTTCTTCTTCAAAAAAATTGTGCTATGGATTGAGTGCTACAATACGAAATACCCTAACATGGCCTGTTGGCTAGGAGAGACCCATCCATTCACTCACCTTGTCTCAATCTGTACTGGGAAAAGGGAACTCATGAGTTTGTTCCGTGTGTATGGACTCACCGATTTTTCTCGGCTCCGAGAGCTCCTCTCCACCTACCCCGACGATCTGCTCCGATGATGACAAAGACGACGACCTGGGTTAACCTAAGTGAATCACCACACGTCTCCAGCCAGCACTATATACACGCACAACCACTCACTCACTCAGGTGCCGTCCGGTGCAGAGCCAGATAGAGTTACAGCCTTCCAGCAAGAAAAACCCAAGACACAAAATCAAGAGGTGAGGTCCAGCCATGGAGGGGGCGATGGTGGAGTGGTGGCCATGGTTCGGATCGGCAGTGGCGAGCACCATCTTCCTATGGTCCATGGTGCAGAACCACATCCCGGACACCCTCCGGCTCAACCTCGCCGCTTTGGCCGCCAAGCTCACCGCCTACTTCAACCCTTACCTCCAGATCACCATCTCGGAGAACGGCGCCCAGCGCTGGAAGCGAAGCGAGCTCTTCCTTGCCGTCGAGGCCTACCTGAGCGACGCATGTGCCCGTCGCGCGCGCAGGCTCAAAGCCGAGCTCGGCAAGGACAGCAAGAACATCCAGGTCTCCATCGACGACCACGAGGGGGTCACCGACGACTTCTCCGGCGCCACGCTCTGGTGGCATGCCTCCAAGCAGCGACCCAAGTCCAATGTCATCAGTTTGTACCCTGGCGAGGACGAGAAGCGCTTCTACCGGGTCACCTTCCATAAGCAGCACCACGACCTCGTCCTCGATTCTTACCTGCCTTTCATCCTCGGCGAGGGCCGCACCGTCATCATCAAGAACCGCCAGCGCCGCCTGTTCACCAACAAAGCCAGCGGCAGCTCGAGCCCTTACGGGGCCAAGAGCGCCTGGAGCCATGTACCGTTCGAGCACCCGGCGACCTTCGACACCCTTGCCATGGACCCCAAACAGAAGGAGGACGTCATCGATGACCTCATGGCGTTCCAAGAGAGCAAGGAGTACTACGCTAAGGTCGGCAAGGCGTGGAAGCGCGGGTACCTCCTTTACGGCCCGCCCGGCACCGGCAAGTCCACTATGATAGCCGCCATGGCCAACTTCCTCGACTACGATGTCTACGACCTCGAGCTCACGGCCATCAACAACAACACCGAGTTGCGGAAGCTCTTCATCGAGACGACGGGCAAGTCCATCATCGTCATAGAGGACATTGACTGCTCCGCCGACCTCACCGGAAAACGCCGCAAGGACAAGAAGGCCTCTCGCGACAAGGACTCTGATGGCAACGACAAACCCAAGCTACCAATCGAGCCAGAGAAGGATGACGCGGCCAATGTGACGCTCTCTGGCCTGCTCAACTTCATCGACGGGCTGTGGTCTGCGTGCGGCGGCGAGCGGATCATCATCTTCACCACCAACTACAAGGAGAAGCTGGACCCGGCACTGATCCGGCGGGGCAGGATGGACAAGCACATTGAGATGTCTTACTGCCGCTTTGAGAGCTTCAAGGTACTCGCCAAGAACTACCTGGATGTCGTCGAGCACGAGCTGTTTGGGGAGATTCAGCAGCTGCTCGAGGAGACTGACATGTCGCCCGCTGACGTGGCAGAGAACCTCATGCCCATGTCCAAGAAGAAAACGAGGGACCCTGACGTATGCTTGGCAGGCCTCATCGAGGCGCTCAAGCAGGCCAAAGAAGACGCGGCGGTCGCCAAGGCGAAGGAGGAAGAGGTGGCCAAGGAGGCTGAAGCGAAGAAAGCCAAGGAGAAAGAGGAGGCTGAAATGAAGAAAGCCAAGGAGAAAGACCAAGGGAAGGACAAAACATCAGAGGAAGCCATTGGAGACAACATGCAAGCTGACAAGATACAGGAGTAGAGTGAGACTACATGCTCCGTGACCAAAAGACGCAGTGTTGGTTCAGATAAGACATATATCACTCAACTGAAATAAAATAATGTAGCTTCCTTTTGTCATTTGCTAGTTCATGCATGAAGCGACTGTTGTAATGTTGCTATAGGTAGAGGAAGTAGTACAATACTACATTATCCCAACACTGTGTATTTGTAAATGCAGAAGGAAACTAAGATTGTTTGCATAAATATGCATTTCCTCATTTCTCTACAGAAAAAAGACAGCAGTCTGCCAGAAGTTGACTTACGCATGGCCTGCACTACACTCAGGTTCTCTTTGTCTGACCAGATCCCATGAGCGCGGTGCTAGAGCTGGCACTCTCAGAATCCTGCTGCGCAGCCTCCTCACCAAGTAATCCAGTTCTTTCTTCCGAAGGTGGTTCTTCTCGTTGTTTCGATTTCGTCTTCTGAGCCCTTGAAACCACAGCTACATGAGACATAACCAACAGCAGGAGGATCACAATGCTAACACTCTGCCTAGCTGAACTTATCACGAATACTTGGTTGCGGATTATGACAACCATCAGGCTTTCTTTGGTAGAAGTGGATTGGGGAGGGGGGGATTTCAGGGGATTGGGTGAATCCCTTCCTTCCACCCAATCTCCTCAAAACCCCTTGAATCCCCCAAACCCCTTCATCCACAATCCTCTTTGTTTAAATTTTCTGTTTGGTAGGCAAGTTTTGTCATATTGACATAACATGGTCTAGAACATTTAAAAATCCAAATTTACAATGTAACTAACTCCCCTTATATCCTTGCTACAGAATTGTAAAGGTCACCTAATAAAAATGAGACAAAGTTGCTACATGGGAATAATTTAGCAGCAGTTTTTCCCAGCAGCAGCATAATTTTGCATGACTTGAAATCAATATCTCATCACAACAACAACTTTGCATGACTTGAAACTACAAACAGAATTTCCTTGCTTAGTTGTTTATCAAATTTTCATATTGTATTATATAGTCTGAGAGTGGAGAATTAAATAATGAATGCATGGAAGATAGTACTAGCAGACTAGGCTAGATGGCACATATACTCTGGTATTGGAGAACCAATGTTGCTCACCCGGATTATGCACCAAGAAAAGAAAAGAAAAAGTTCCTGTGTACAGATGGATAAACAGGACAAGGATATATTAGAGTGTGAGAGTTGCACAAAAGTGGGATGTGGGAATCTTCTGAATCAAAAGATTAGTTAGCTTCATGATCAGGGCCGTATCCGAGAAAACGGAGGCCCGGTGCCAATTAAAAAATGAGGCCCTCAACCTAACAAATAGTAGCAACTATTTTAGAGAATTTTATTTAGAGAAAACAAATAGTAGCAACTAGATACAAAGGCTTTGTTACATGTATCATCCTTCTGCCTTTGTTTTAGGATTCAGTTACTAATAAAGTAACCAAGTTACAAGTGTACATGAGTGCTGCATCAGTTGCAAATTTATGGATGGGGACCAAAATGAAGCATACTGAAGAAGGAACCAACAATCAGTATCCATTGTTGGATTGCTATGAATCTAGAAGAATGGAGCGTCCAATTTGCAAGTGCATCTATCATCTCTCTTTTGTCGCTTCAAGAAAAAGGGATGACGCCACGAAACAAAATCAACTAAGATTCAGTTACAGATATTACACTGTTGTATCTGATAGAGAAGAATAGCGAACAGATAATGTTAATGCATACAAATGAACATAAGATCAATATAAAAAATGTGGGGATACAGAGGTTATCATTGTTTGTTGTTTTTGTCCAAAAATACATCAATCTGCGTGGGGATACAGCAGCCTGTGGGAGGCCATAAATTAAACTAGAACTAAAATAACACCCCTAGCCCATGACACTAGGGAACAATAACAACAATCAGTGCTCCAGATCGATGGATTCAATTAGATAAATACCACACTCTCAGCTTGCTTCTAGCAGACCAGGCTAGAAGGCTGCTGAAGGTAACGGCCGTGTTCTGCAAATGAGAAGAGACAGACAGACTCATCGATGGACGCATCGAACTGCTGCCATGTAGGAGAGGAGAAGGATGGCCATGGAAGCAGCCTGTCTCATCATTGGACGCATCATCGAACTGCTGCAGAACGGCCGGCCATGGCCCTAGGGTTTGCAGGGGAGGGGATGGAGAAGTGGAGGAGAGGGGGAGGAATCACCTCGAGAAGTACCGGCGGAGGAGGACGGCGGCGGCGGGGCGACGCTCTGTCTCGGTGCGTCCCATTCCGCACGGGTGCCCGCGAGGCTGGCCAGCCGCGTGGATAGGAGGGGAACGAAGGGGGTCGAAGGGATTCGGCTGCGCAAACCCCGCGAAACAAGTGGGCCGACGAGGATTAGCGAGATTTCTGGGCCCCGCGGGGTTAATCCTCTAGAAACCCTGTCGATCCGCTCGTACCAAATGAGGCCTCAGGTAGGGGGAGGTCCTATCTGCAAAAGCAGGGTTCGAATCTGAGACCAGATGCTTCAAATGCTTCAAAGAAGTACAGCTAGCCAGTTGAGCTAGAGAGCTACCTGGTGTGTAATGCAGCACAACATATTAAGAACAAAACCGAGCGCACATCCGAACATTTTTAGAATTTTGTACGCAAAACGTTGTTTTTGAGAAAAAACGTGAAGGTTGTATGAAACAGCGAACACTTTTTGAAATTGTGAATAAAATTTGAAAAAACTCAACAATTCGAAAAATGCAAACAATTTTTGGAAACGGGAACATTTTTGTAAAATCTCCCAAAAAATAGAAAACGTGAAAGTTTTTTTGAAAACCCGAACATTAAATTCGAAAACAATTTTTGGATACTCGAACATTTTATAAAACTGGGAACATATTTTGAAACTCCCAAACAAAACTTGAACACACGAACAATTTTTAAAACTTGCGTATATTTTCTAAAACTGCCGAACAAAAGTTGAAACATGAACATTTTTTGGAATTTGTGAACAATTCTTTAAATGGAAACATTTATGCAAACTCGCAACAAAATTTGAAAACATGAACATTTTTGGTAATTGATGAACAAATTTTGAAATGGGAAGATTTTTTGAAACTCCCAAACATAATTTGAAAACATAAACATTTTGTGAACTTATATACTTTTTTTGAAAAGCAAACATTTTTAATAATATGGGAACATTTTTTGAATTTGTGGACAAAAATTAATAACAAGAAATTGTTTTGAACTTCTAAACATTTTAGAATTTTAGAAAAGAATTTGAAATTCTTAAGAACAAAAATAAAATAAAAATAGAAGAAAAAGGAATTGAAAAATGAAATAAAGAAACAGAAAGACGAAGAAAGAAAAAGAAAAAACAGAAAAACAAAAAACAACAAGCAAACAGAAAAAAACCCCAGTGAAAACCCGGTTCAAAACCTTCTAGAAGGTTCGCAGAACCGTTTCAGGAACCCTCCAGAAGGTTCCCAAATCCGAACGCTGTAGCGCGTGCACTATCTCGTAATTGGGCCGGCCCGTCTTGATCGATAGGTCGCTCGCCTCTGTGCGAAGCCTCGACAACTTGACGCAGAATATGAATGATATGCTGATGGCACCGTACACAAAGGAGGAAGTCAAGACGGCGCTCTTTCATATGGGAGCGACCAAGGCACCAGGGCCAGATGGTTTCCCAGCACACTTCTATCAAAGACACTGGGAGATCTGCGGAGATGAGGTCACGATGGCAGTATTGTGGATAATTAAGGGGGAGGAAAGCGCAGAGTGTGTAAATGACACGGTGCTCGTTCTTATTCCCAAGGTGATGGATCCAACGCTCCTTACACAATTTCGTCCAATAAACTTATGTAATGTGTTATGCAAAATTGCATCCAAAGTTATTGCAAACAGGTTGAAAGTTATCTTGCCGGATATAATCTCAGAAGAGCAATCTGCGTTCGTCCCAGGTCGGATGATCACCGACAATATTATTTGCGCTTATGAGTGTCTGCATTTTATGAAGCGAAGTAAAGCAAAGAGCAACAGTCATTGTGCGTTGAAATTGGATATGATGAAAGCTTACGACCGTCTGGAGTGGTCCTATCTTCAGGCTATCATGATCAAGTTGGGTTTTGCGCAACAATGGGTAAATATTGCTATGAGTATGATCAGCTCGGTGTCATTTTCAGTGATGTTTAATGGAGAGAAACTTGAATCCTTCAAACCTTCACGAGGCATCAGACAGGGAGATCCGATCTCCCCCTATCTTTTCTTGATTGCAGCAGAGGGCCTTTCGTGCCTACTAAAAACCAGTTCACAGTCATCTGTGCTTGAGGGGATTAAGGTGGCAAACACAGCTTCGGCTGTTAACCACCTCCTCTTTGCGGATGATAGCCTGTTGTTATTCAAGGCGAGTATAGAGGGGGCAGTTGAGGTTTCAAACCTTCTGGAGTTGTACTATAATTCTTCAGGGCAGCGTATCAACCATGACAAGTCGCCCATATTTTTCAGTAAAGGTTGCCCGCAACAGTTGAGAGATAGTATCAAAGCAACTCTATAAGTCCAAAATGAATCATTGAATGAGTGCTATTTGGGCATGCCAACTGATGTGGGGCAATCAAAGATGAGAACGTTCAAATATCTCAGAGATAGAGTTTGGGAAAAGGTGAAGGGATGGATGGAAAAACTCTTATCGGTTGGAGGAAAAGAGGTTTTAATTAAAGTAGCGGCTCAAGCCCTGCCTGTCTACTCGATGGCTTGTTTCAGATTACACAGAGGCCTATGTGAGAACATCTCCTCCATCATTCGGCAGTTCTGGTGGGGAAGTAAAGCGGGGAAACGTAAACCAGCTTGGGTGGCTTGGGACATTTTGACACGCCCAAAACATCTTGGAGGCCTCGGGTTCCGGGATATGGAGGTTTTTAACCTTGCTTTGTTAGCAAGACAAGCATGGAGGATACTTCAGGATCCTGATTCACTAAGCTCGCGGATTCTCAAGGCAGCTTATTTCCCTCACTCATCTGTAATGGAGGCGGAGCTTGGCAGTAGACCTTCACAAATTTGGAGAGCAATTCTCGATGGAAGAGATATGCTTAGGCTAGGCCTTATCAGGAGGATTGGTAATGGGCAAACCACGCATATATGGACGCATAATTGGTTACCACGGCCGGGGATGATGAGGCCCATTGCGCCTATTACTCCGAACCCTCCACAATTGGTCTCAGAATTGATGCACACGATGACAGCGAGCTGGAATGAGCAGCTGGTCCGAGCGGTGTTCCTGTCCATTGATGCTGAAGCTGTGCTAGCTATCCCGTTATGTACAAGAAACGTAGAGGATTTCTGGGCTTGGAGCGGAGAGCAGAGAGGTTCATTCTCTGTCAAATCTTCATACAGAATTATTATGCAAACCAAGATCTCGAGGGAGGACTGGATCGAGGAACGTGGTGGTTCTTCTGCGGCGGACAATGCAAAAACGGAATGGACAGAGCTGTGGAAAACAGATGTACCTGCTAAAATCAAGTTGTTTCTTTGGCGTTTAGCTCGGAGCTCAATTCCAACAGCTGACGTTTTGGAGCATAGAAAGATGTCCACGTCATCAACGTGCGCGCTATGCGGCGCGAGAGACTCGTGGAGACATGCCTTACTGAACTGTTCGATGGCTTGCAGTGTTTGGGCACTTGGGAACGAGGAAATATTATATCAGGTCAGCCGTTTCGACACTGATAGTGTTAAGGATTGGCTTTTTGCAATGAAGAAAGCCTTGTCGAGCGATCTTTTTGTCCGTATGACGACAACCTTATGGGCTATTTGGGCAGCAAGACGAAAGGCAATTTATGAAGATATATTTCAGAGTCCCTACTCCACCCATTGTTTCATCAATTCCTTTCTGAATGATATACAAGTTGCCAAGAGCACGGAGAGATCAGCTGCGTATTCAGTGAGGGTGAGGCCAACAGGCTGGATTAAACCTCCCGCAGGCATGATAAAAGTGAATGTTGATGCTGCCACTATGAGGAGATCGAGATTTGGTGCAATCGCTGCAATTTGCAGGAGTGAGGAGGGTCTGTATCTTGGAGCATCGGCCATAGTGTTCAATTCTATATCTGACCCTGCTACTCTTGAGGCGTTGGCGATCCGGGAAGCAATGGCACTAGCAGAGGACCTCCAGCTACAGACGATACACATTGCATCAGACTGCAAAGGCGTTGTGGATGATATCAAGCAAAAGAGTAGTCCTAACTATGGGGCTATCATTAGTGAGATTGTTGAATACTTTCGTAGTTTTCAGTTATGTAATTTTGTGCATGAGTTTAGGAGTTCAAATGTCGAGGCTCACAATCTAGCGAAGCATGTTTTGAAATTAGGGATTGGCCACCATGTTTAGTTGGGCAACCCTGGTGAACTTCAGTTCGTCCCTGTAAACGTTGTGACGAGTGAATAAAAAGCTTCATGGATTGTCTCAAAAAAAAAAACTTGACGCAACGAGCGTCCGTTAGGAAATTCCCTCAGGCAGGTACTCCTACCCAGCAACAGTAACGGCGATAAGAGAGAAAGCGTCAATGAATTTCTTTTTGTACCGCTGATGAGCGTTGTGGACGTCGACAAAGTACATGAGCAGTAATGTGATGGTTATGGGTAATATTGCTATGCTAGCATAAGTATGAAAAAACTGCCAGGATTAATGTGGAGAAACCAGTATTGCACCCTCCACTCAAGCCTAGAAACCCCTGTTTGCACCAACCACCTAGAAAGCCTGTGCTTTGCAGGAGGGCTTCACTGGTTTGGAGAAGGAACTGTGCCCTTATCCAAACCCCCATCTCTCTGATGCACACACTTCGTCAAACCAGCCAAGAACTGAACGAGCATGAACTCAAAAACGGAAACATGGAACCAATAAAGTGATTTTAGGGGAACAAAGATTCACCCACAAAGATGCCAGCAATGCTCTCAGTCATCCGTAAACAGAAGTCCCCAAACGATTTAAGTAAACATGGATAAAATGGTCAAGATATTTTCAACACAGATGTGCGCTAGTTATCGTCATGCAATTATAACAAGGTTAATATACAGACAGACGAACATCATCATCTTCCTACATTGTATACACAACAAATATAATCATTCAGCCAGCATGTGCAAAAATCTACATCCAGGTTCTACACAATGTCCACAAAGGATTGGTGCACAGACCTGAGATGGCCATAACACTCCTCGCTGCTCCTGAAGTTCGCCAAGCATGCCCAGCAGATATGGCTGCCGCACCTGCACTCGACATGGTTGCAGCCCTCAGATTTCTCGATCGTGTATCCACACGAAGGGCAGTTCTTCACATTCTCCTTCCCTCTGCGCCATTCAAGCAGCGTCGCGTCTGGGTCTTCCTTGTATTGCTTGTAAGCCTCACAGGACATCAAAGGATGATACTCAAGATGGCACTTGGTGCAGATCTCGACATAGCAAGCCCCGCAGACAAAAGGCTTGGTCTCTGCATCTGGAGCTGCCACTTGGTAGATGGATTGGCAATCGGGTGTCGGGCAGAAGCGATACATTCCTGCTCTAGATGTAACAAATGCCCTTAAGGAAGCTCTGAATAGGTCCTCCAGCTTCTCATTAGACACCAGGTGCTTCAAATCAACTATGAGGAAGGGCTTCCTGCATCCAGTTTTCAGGCAGCAAACAGGGAACGCATCATGAGATTTCATGGCAGATTCACACTGATCCACTAAGCAAGCCCGACAAAACATGTGCCCACATGATTCAAGCTCAAAAGGGTCTTCAGTCTCACACAAGCAAATAGGGCACGCATCCTGCGCCAGCTCATTGTCATCCCTTAGCTTATCCTTACTTCCTCCAACACTCCCTGACGGAAGTTGAACCAGGGCATTCTGTTTAACAGAGGTTATCAGCTCAGAGATCATCCCTTCAACCCTTCGCTTATCCTCTTTACTACCCCAAACTTTAAGTAGATGTCGCTGTTTATGTAACTCAACATTTACTGCAGGCATTTCTTTCTTAAGTCCTTCCAGATCAACTCCAAAGTTCTCTACTGTTTTCTTCATCAAGTCTGGAGGGAGGTTATGGCCACGAAGACTAATTTCCAGGGGCTTCTTCTCAAGGAGCTCTGTAAGTGCGTGCACCAATTTTGTCTCTGCTGTAGCCATCTGATCTTGGTGCCCAAAGACTTTAATATTCAGACTTTGTCTGTCGTAAAGAATGTAAGTACCAGTTTCTTGTTCAATAGATTTCAAATGTGCTACACCATCATGGGACAAAAGTAGCTGAACTGCACTTATTGTCAGGTCAGGGTGGTTTATAGTGTTGCCTTTCATCAAAATCTCAAGAGGCCTTCTCAAATCTGCTATTGTTTTTGTGGCATTTGCAGTGAGCTTTAACCGGAAAATACCATTATCAGTCTTTTCGAAATTGTAAGACACACCTGTATGAAATAGAAAACTGATTACATCTTCAAACTCACCAGTAGATATAAGCTTAAGCTTTTTGCAGTCTCAAACAACCACACAAACAATATAAATGCGGAAATGAAGCTACATAAGATTAGCAGCATAACACTTGTGATTTAGGCTTATCAAGGAGAGGAAGGGGATATCCCTATTTACTAATGTTACAGATTCTTGGATGTATACCTTGGTTGCAGTCTTGCAAGTGATCACACACATACATGTGTAAACTAGTGTATCTACCAACAAACTCTTGCGGTGATTCTTGAAATAACACATACTCCTGAATTTAACAACAACCAAAAAAGAAGTTGCATACCAACAGGAACACCAAAAATATTGTATGTACACATACTACCCCCAATCAAAATTACTTGCCATTTTTAGCCCCTGGAAACAAACAAGGCAGTGATAATAAATGATAATGCATCACTAATATGTCATGTTTACAACTCCTCAATTAAATGACCATCTCTCCTTTAGAGGTGAAAACGGACAGAACTGACCCTCATTTAGAAGTTTAGCCAACAATAACTCTAATGTAAACTTCTGACAAAATCTGACGCTTTTGCTCGCGCCATATATGTTGGCGTTGAAAAAACTTAGCATTTTTATGGAGCAAACACACATGATAGGCTCAACAGCTGGTGTTTAGTTGTTAGAGCTCAACGCCAACATATATGGTGTTGAACCGTGGCCTCCTTTCTTTGACCCACGGGTGAATTAAAACAATGAGTGTTGGCTTGTTATATAACGAGCGGCAGTGCTTGGCCTAGAAAGATTCTTTCATACCCAGTAGCAGCGTTCATCCTTTACTCTCTTTTTTTCTCTTTTCTTTATTCATGCACGTACAGGTTTTAACTTATTTGCAAGCTTCTGCTCCAAGATGGCAATCACTGATGCCTACTCTGCTATTTCACCTTGTGCTACCGGGAAAATCACATGTGGTGGATGGCTTGAGGCAGGCAAAAATGACAATGAGAAAGGTAACACAGTTCAGCGCCATGCACTCTGGCGTTAAGCACAAACAGCTCAACCCCGGGGTGTATGGCGTTGAACGTGTTTGTTCCACGAAAGTTCTAAGTTTTTTCAAATACCAAAGTGTATGGCCTTGACATAGCCAAGTTCAACACCAAGGAGACTGGCGCTAAGTGGAAGGGGCAGATTTGGTAATAAATAAATAAAAGACTAGGATCATTTTGGGCTGAACTTTTAATTATTTCTGTCAATTCTCACGTTTAACATTGGTCCATGGGAACATAGTAGAGGGAGTGCATTTAAAGGAAGTGGGGTCAGCATATGAATTTTACATGAAGCAACATGATTTGCAAGGTGTCAGCAGTTGTGGAAGCTCAAATAGTGCAGATAAGTCTTATAATCATGTCTGGAAGAGAATTTTGAGTTTGCTGTGCCCAAGTAAAGTTAACCATTTTATTTGGACACTAGGAACGCAAATGAATATTCGAAGGAGAGGCGATTATGCACAATCCCTTATGGAGATGACAAAATGAAGATGGTGACCACCTCTTATATTGCAAAAAAATTGTGAAAATGTGTTAGCATGCGGTGCTCCTCGAAGAAGAAAAGCTGAATCTCTTGAAGTGCATCTCAGCTAAAGGAACTGTGAAATTTATTTTGGAAAAGAGGCAGTGCGGTTATGAAGCTTGCCACTTTCACGTATTTAGTGGTCTCACCACAATAAGGTAACACAGAAGACACAGTCGAACCAGTCTCTGATTTCCAATTAAGATTTGCAACATACATTTCTGAATCCTTAGAACACCACCCGAATGTGAAAGTGAATATACCCAGATTTGTGAGCTCCGGAAAACCTCCTGTTCTGGAGTGGTTAAAGGTAAACTTTGATGCTTATCTGTCAAACTGTGCATGCTGGTGATAGGGAATTTGCTGTCCGGGATCATCTAGGGGCTTTAATTGCTGCCGGTGAAGGAAGCCTGTCACATGTGGACTTGGAAGCTCAAGCAATGCAGCATGATGTTCATCATGTCACCTCCTTAGGCATGGGCTGAGTTGTCCTTGAGACCGACTGCCTAGAGCTTAAACAAGCTTTGTCTAACACTGGTTATGATTTGTCAACATCCAGTGCACTAGTAAAAGACCTTAAAGAGTATGTTACTGCTCTCGTTTGATGTGTACTGTACAGAATTTATTCGTCGTAAAAGTAATGACGTCACATCTTTTTGCAGCCTTGGGGTGTGATCAGGGTCTAGATGATCGTGTAATTTGGACGGACCATTTTCATGGTGATGTTTGGGGTGTGGTAGCCAGAAATTTAGCCGTGTGCCAAATTTAATGGAATCTATGTGTTCCATTTTAAAAAAGCAAAGAAAACACATGATTCAAACAATAGAACAGCGAAGAAATTTAAGCAGGCAGGAAATGAGGAATGCAAGCACACCTTTCTGGCTTCGGAAACTCTCAAGCAGAGAATTAACTTCCTGGCTGATAACATTGTAAACATGTAATGGGCAGGACAGAGTACTATGAAATACATGCTTGCACCGTATCATCTGCCAAGGTTGACAACAAGGAAGAAAGCTTCCTTCAAGATGGTCCAGCGCTCTTGCAGCCTCTCGATGAAGACTTCCATCAAAAGTTATAGTTGCTCTCATCATTGAGTTGTTTTCCTCTGGAGGGAAGACTTCAACACGGAAATTTTGTCCAGGAAAACTCTTGTTTGGCATGAATGAAGAAATTTCTCTAATCAGCGCTTCTTCACATGCAGAAACAGAAGGGCCAATTATGGGTGCTTCCCTGAGCCTGAGCAAACGGGTCCCGAATGCACGCCCCCTGCTTGGGTTACATGGCCATGATAGTCTAGCTCTTACCGCAGGAAATGGTAATCCTCGATTATCAGAAGAACATACTGGAACCACTTTTAATGAGGAACCATGAAACTCTATTCCATTCAATTTTAACACAGCATCTTCAGCATCTTCAGGTTTGAGGAATGTAAACTTCCCCCATTTCGTTTCATCTGAGGCTATCCGAAAGTTCCCAGCTGATTTATGAAAATTAGCGACACCGGGGATCAGACTGCCCACCAAAAAAATAAGCTCCTTGTCATTGATATCATGGGCATTTTGATGGAGAACCTCTACTGTTAGATACCTCTTCCCAAGTTCCAAATGCTTGATTTCAGCACCCGAGCCAAACAATGCAAGAGGAGAACTGCCAGGCCTCCCAGGAAATAATCTTCTCTCGAGGCACTCATTCCTCAACATCTTAGCTTCACACTCCAAAGCACCGTTAACAATACAGAAGACCTTTTCTATGTCCTGCCTTGTAGCAAATAACACAACTTCATTGTTTTTGAAGTTAATTTCGACTGTTGTTCGGTCATCCCTGCATTCTTCCTTGAGATGTGAGATAATCCTGTGTTGATTTTGGCCATATTTGCCACAAAATCTTCGCAATAAATTATGACCAAGCCCACTAATCACTTTTATCTGCAGCTTATGTTTCTCCAGTTGATGAATGAAGGACATGGAATGAAGTGCATACAACGCATCATGATCAACAGCAGTTACACATACCAAATACTGATTTGGGATTGATAAGATTTCGGTAAACACCACCCACTCTGGCTTGCTGCCATAATTGAGCAATGAGCATGAGGGATGAAGGTTCACAGCCTGATCTGTCGAAATCACCTGGTAACCAAACTTTTCATGTCCTAAAAACATAGCAAGATTGCCTACAAGAGATGATAGAATAATTCTCTTTAGCAACTTATCATGCATAGAGGGAACCTCAGGATTCCAACACCAATAACTTGGGATAATAATGTTGAGTTCATGCTTTAGACAATTTTCAAGCTCTGATATAGTATCCTGGCACTTCCTCATGGTCTTGGCGTTGATGCTGTTCTGCCAGCACCACATATTCCTGTTTCCATTCCCATCCTCCCATTTTTTATAAACAGCGAGTAAAGTGAAGAGATCTCCATCTTGGTGACACAATCGGACCTTCTGAAGGTCAGCTTTATGTTTCTCCTCATTAGTGCCCACTCTACAAAATATGCTGCTAGAATTTGCCATAACAGCAGCTAGAATTACACCTTCCTTCCTCAAACCAGAATCAAAGCAATCAAGCATAATTTTGCCAAGCCTTGGCTCAATTCCCAATTTGACCAGGTAGCGTCCAGTATCAGTCAGCTCAAACAAATTACATTTACATTTGACAGCACCCAATTGTTCAAGGTTCTTCAAAGCCATATTGATTGCTTCTGGATTTGGGGCATCAACAAACTCAAAATTCTGTGCATCCCTAACACCCAAAGCAAGTATTCTCAGAACAGCAGTGCCAAGATGAACTTTCCGGATTTCAGGTTCTTGATGTACTTCCATCATTCTGAAGTGAGATTCAGAGTAAAGCCTGTAACACTTCCCTGCGCCTGTTCGACCGGCCCGGCCAGCACGTTGATTAGCGGAACTTTGGGAAATCCAATTTACTTTCAGCACATTGAGACCACTACTAGGCACAAATCTGCTCTCCTTGGCCAGTCCAGGATCAACAACATACTTCACTTCTTTGATGGTCAGCGACGTTTCAGCCATATTCGTGCAGAAGATAACTTTTCTCTTACCGGGGTAGCTGTTGAAAACACGACTCTGTTCTACATGGGAAAGCTTTCCATGCATAGGAAGTACCACAGCACTTGCATCGCTGAAGTTTTCACAGGCCCACTCAACTTCCAGTTGAGATGTCAAGAAAGCAAGTATGGCACCGTCTTCTTCATTCTTGTGAATCACACTTACCACCCTTACAACATCATTGACATAAGAAGCAGTAGCACAAGCATCATTCAGAGAGTTCGGTACAATATTGAAGGAAGCATCCACTGATACATCTGGGATATATTTAATTTCAACAGGAAAATTTCGCCCTTTAACATGGAATGTTTGACAGCCATAAAAGTATTCAGCTAGTCTATTAGCATCAGCAGTGGCAGACATTATAATGAGTCGCAAATCCACCCTATCAAGCAGCTTCTTCTTTATCAAAGCTAAGAGAAGATCGGTGTTCAAGCTTCTTTCATGAGCTTCATCAACAATAATGTATGAAACGCCATCCAGGCCCGTATCGTTCATGCAGTGATGTAAAAGATAACTATCTGTGCCAAATATGATCTTCGAACTGAAGCCCCGAGAACAGGAAAAGGTTGAACATGACGACACAAAATTTTCTGCATAGCAGCCATTGCTTTCTTCATCTACTCTACGTGCCAACGTTATAGCAGCAATTTTTCGAGGTTGGGTACAGACAATTGAACCGTTGGCAGCAAGACCTGAGTCAGCAAGATACTGAACCAATTGTGTGCTTTTCCCAGAACCAGTTTCCCCAATTAAGATCATAACCTGTAGAGAACAAAGATACATAACTTAAAACACAAATTTTATGTCATTATTCATGATTTAGAAAAATAACAAACAAGTGAAACCTAGGGGGGAAATTGTGGGTAAAGCGAAACGCTGACTACTGAATATTAGACCAAATTACATGATCAAAATGTTGGTACCTCAACGGCAAAAATGCACCTCATAACCTTGTAATGAAGATCATTAGGTGCAGTTCCATTGGAAAAGCTAGAGCAAGAATATTCTGCCAATACTACCAATATTTAAAATCACAAGAGATGACTCAGATTAACTTAACCTACATAAGCAAAGTTAAAACTTAACAGCGCATTGCAAAATTATAATATATACACAACAAAACTCCATACACTGCTTTTCCACTATGGTTCTAACAACTAAGCATAAAAGTCTGGCTCACACTGCATTGTAGATTTGCAAACATCACAAATATAACTGCAAAGAACTCGTAAAACTCGCCTGGTTAGCGAATATGTGATTGAGAATTTTTCTACGGTATGCATAGATTGGTAGCCCCTCATTGAGCCGCCTGCACTCACGCAGCATCATCGTGTGCACCCTCGCAAAATCCACATCATCATCTTCCACAATCCCAAACAGATCAACCCCCTCCTCCTCCTGGTCCACCTCCTCCTCTTCATCCGTCCCACTTAGCATCGCACGACGTATCGACATCATTGCTGCTTTATACTCGGCAATTTTAGCGTCTAACAAATCCTTGTCAGCCTCCAGCGTTTTCCTCTGGAGATTGAACTGATCGAAGTCGCGGAGGTTACTGCGGCGGACGCGCAGGCGGTGCTTGACAGTCTGGACGGAGGCTGCGAGCTGAGATGAGCGGGCGGCTAAACGGGAAACGAGGTCGGAGTCGAGGAGGCGGGAGGCGTGGGAGGCGAAGAGCGAGGAGATTAGGGGGAATGCCTTCGCGGCGAGGGCGGCGTCGGGGAGGTACGGGGTGAGGAGGTGGCGGCCCTCGAGGCGGAGCGACCAGAGGTCACGCGCCGCGGCCGCGGCCGCAGGGAGGGAGCGGAAGAGGAGGCGAGCGGCGTGGCGGCCGGAGGAGAAGACGGAGAGGCTGTCGGGGCGGAGGCCGGCGACGAGCGCGTCGACCTCCGTGGCGGACGGGGAGGAGAAATCGGGGCCCGCGCGAAGGAGGAGGATCGCGGCGGTCTGCGGGTGCGGCTGGCTGTGCTGCTGTGAGCGGTGCGGCGGCAGCGGACCCCGATCCGGCGGGCGGAAGGGGCGGTCGGCGTGAGATCGAGCCATGGCGGCAGCGGAGGGGTTTGCGAAGGTTTTGGTCGGTGGTCGGAATCGGACGGAATGTTTGTCAGGCACTTCAGACTAGATTTTTTTATCTGCTTTGCCAAAAAGCGCAGTCCAGTGCCACTCCACGAAACGGCGGCTGATTTCTAGACCGTGCGGTTCGTCCGTGACGCGTGGGATTCGACCCAGCGAGGGCAACAAGGTAGAGTGGAGCCACGCGGGTGGTGGCAGCGGTGAAGACGAGGATGAAACTTCATGATGCAAAAGGGTCAGGGTTGAAGAGTGGGAGGTTCTAGGCAACGGAGGAGATGACGAGGACGTAGAAGGGTTAGATGGATGATAGGAGCGACGACACAACCGACGGTGATGGCGGGTGGTTGAGGTTGGGGTGGCGAGGCGAAGAGGAATGGAAGAGATAATGGTTACACTGGTAGGAAGTCGAATCGTTGAATAAGGAGGAAGCTGTCGACGCCTCATAATATTATGTATCAGAATTAGGGTTTTGATTTCATCTTCTGCCCCCATCCGTCTCATGATATAAGACGTTTTTACAAGCTAACATAGCTTATGAAAGCGTTTTATATTATGAAATAGAGGGAGTATCTATTAATCTTCATAATTATAGCATACATGTGTAAGAATATATGTGAAGTTAGGTAGATATGTTTGTTGTGGTGCATAAATCAATCCATTATTATTATTGTTTCATGAAAAGAGACAACACATCAAGCTAGTTGGCTAGGTAAGTACATACTTCTTTTAACAAGGATGGGAACCCTAAAGTCCTAGAAGCTATCATTTGTTTGCAAAAAAGTTACAAGCACTGCATAAAGGATCCTAAAAGGTACATAAATAACAACAAGCTCGTTCCTGATGCAACTAGGAGCCTCAATAGCACGGTAATAACCTAATTGAGTCTTAATGCACACAATTACCTCATTGAAGACTCGGTTGCCAAGGTCTCTGACACATGCCTTGTCGGCGATGGGGAGATTTTTGGCGATCAAGAAGATGGGAGCGTGGAAGGGCTAGATGGATGGTGGGAGCACCGACAAAAGTGGTGGTGGCGCGGTTGGTTGAGGGTAGGGTGGCGACGCGAAGAGAAGCCACAGTGACGCCAATCGCTAGTGGGAGAGACAATGTTCCTACCATCGTAGGTGGGAGAGACAATGTTCCTACCATCATAGGGAGTCGGATAGTTGAAGATTAATGGAGGCGCCATCAGCTGTGTAAGAATGTTAAGTTAGTCAATATGACCCATGTAATTTATTAAGTGATTCTAATTATAGCGTTTGGTGTGATTATTGGTGAATATTATGGATTTGAATTAGGGTTTCAATTTCCTTCTGTCTATTATAATCTTCCTATTATGGCGTATATGCAAAAGAATATATGTGAAGTTGGCTAGGTATGTTCTTTGCGGTGGATAAATCAATCCATTGCTATTTTTTTCTTCAAAATAGGCAACACATTAAGCTAGCTAGCTAGGTATGGCTCTTCTTTTATTAGTGGAAGTGGTGCATTTCTTTACGAGGGAGGCCCATGGTCATCTCATGTAAGGTCTAAAATGATGAAAAGCCTATCATCTCTTGAACTACCTAATCTGGTAAGCTTGAACATGGTCCAAGGAGTTCTAATAGGGAAATCCTTTGAGCCAGCTCAACTTCTACATATTTTAACATGGATAGGAACCCAAAGGTTCTACAAGCTGGCATTTCTTGCAAAATTGTTACTACTATGCATAAAGGACCCTAAAAGAAAACTATATGACAACAATGTCCTTTCCTTTTCCAACTAGGACCCCAAACAGCATAGAATAGCGTAGTTGAATACTAATGCACACAACAAACTCACTCGAAACTCGATTGCCACCGTCTCTGGCGCATGCCTTGCCAGGATGGGAGGTTTTAGGCGATCAAGAAGGTGATGGGGCATAGAAGGTCTAGATGGATGGCAGGATCAGTGATAAAACTAACAGTAGTGGGCGTTGGTTGAGGATGGGATGACTATGACGCCAATGGTGGATGGTAGAGACAATGCTTAGATTGTTAGGGAGTCAGATAGTTGAATAGGAGAGAGCTACCATCACACATGTAAGATGACACGTGTAATTTATTGAGTGATTCTAACCAAAGCATTTAGTGTGATGGTTGGTGAATATTATGGATTAGAATTAGGGTGTTAGTTTCCCGTGTTATCTAATCTTGGTAAGTATGGCATATATGCAAAAGAATATATGTGAAGCTAGCTAGGTATGTTTGTTGCAATGCATAAATCAATATATTAATATTCTTGTTTCATGAAAAGAGCGATCACATCAAGCTGGCTATCTAGATAAGTACATACTTCTTTTTAACAAGGATATGAACCCTAACTTCCTAGAAATCGACATTTTATTGCAAAATTATTACAACACTGCATAAAGGACCCTTAAAGAAACAACAAGTAGGAGCCTAAGTAGCACACATTAACGCAATGGGGTCCTAATACACACATCGACCTAATCAAAGACTCAATTATCACCATCTCCGATGCATGCATTGACGGCGATGGGAAGGTTTTAGGCGGTCGAGAAGATGCCGGGGGAGTACAAGGGCTAGATGGATATGGTAGGAGCGACAAAAAGCCAGTGGTGATGGCAGATGGTTGAGGGTGGGGTGGCGAGCCGAAGCTAAGTGGCCGAGTTAGACAGTTGGAAACGAGGGGAGCCACCATCAAGCGTGTAAGAATGTTTAGATATTCACTATGACCCATGTAATTTATTAAGTGGTTCTATTTAAAACATGTAGTGTGACCGTTGATGCTTACTATGGATTACAATTAGATTTTTAATTTTCTCTTATGTCTATTAATCTTCATAATTATGGTGTATATGTGAAAGAATATATGTGAAGCTATCTAGGTCTATTTGCTGGAGCACATGAATCAAGCCATAATTATTCTTGTTTTGTGAAAAAAGGCAACACTTATGCGTGCAAGCGGTACTACCGCTGGCCATGGGACGGTACTACTGTTTTAAATGGTACTACTGCTCCGGACCTGTGGTACTACCACTAGGGGAGGGGTACTACCGGCCTCCTGCCATTCTTAGTACCCAGGCGGTACTATCATTGGGTCCAGGACAGTACTACCCCTAACCTGTGGTATTATGATACATCCATTTTGCATCATGTTTATCTATTGTTATTTACTATGTTTTAATGCATAATAATGCCTTTTGGAGTAATTCTAATGCCTTTTCTCTCATAATATGCAAGGTTCACACAAAGAGGGAGAATACCTGCAGCTGGAATTCTGGACTTGGAAAAGCTACGTCAGAGTTACCTATTCTACACATCTCCTAATGAGCTAAAAATTTATGGAGAATTATTTTGTAATATATGAGGAATATTGGAGCAAATAACTACCAGAGGAGGCCCACTATCGGTGTCAAAACCGGCCGATCTTGGGTAGGGGGTCCCGAACAATGTGTCTGAGGATCGAAGATAACAGGGGACAAGGGGAACACGATGTTTACCTAGGTTTGGGCCCTCTTAATGGAGGTAAAACCCTACATCCTGCTTGATTGTATTTGATGAGTATAGGGGTTACAAGAGTTAATCTACCTCGAGATTGAAGTGGCTAAACCCTAGATGTCTAGCCTGTATGAATTCCGATGATCTTCACAGACTAAACCCTCCAGTTTATATACACACCGGAGGGGCCTAGGGTTGTACAGAGTCGGTTCGTGGAAGAAGGAAATTACATATTGCTACCTCTTGAGCACTGCGTTGGTTTTCCCTTGAAGAGGAAAGGGTGATGCAGCAAAGTAGCGTAAGTATTTCCCTCTATTTTTGAGAACCAAGGTATCAATCCAGTAGGAGGCCACACGCAAGTCCCTCGTACCTACACAAACAAATAAGAACCTCGCAACCAACGCGATAAAGGGGTTGTCAATCCCTTCACGGTCACTTACGAGAGTGAGATCTAATAGAGATAATATGATAATATTTTTGGTATTTTTATGATAAAGATTAAAAGTAAAGATAGCAAAATAAACGGTGCCAGAAATAACTTGTTGACGGGAGATTAATATAATGGAGAATAGATCCGGGGGCCATAGGTTTCACTAGTGGTTTCTCTCAAGATAGCATAAGTATTACGATGGGTAAACAAATTACTGTCGAGTAATTGATAGAATTGAGCATAGTTATGAGAATATCTAGGTATGATCATGTATATAGGCATCACGTCCGTGACAAGTAGACCGACTCATGCCTGCATCTACTACTATTACTCCACACATCGACCGCTATCCAGTATGCATCTAGAGTATTAAGTTCATAAGAACGGTGTAACGCTTTAAGCAAGATGACATGATGTAGAGGGATAAACTCATGCAGTATGATATAAACCCCATCTTTTTATCCTCGATGGCAACAATACAATACGTGTCATTTCCCCTACTGTCACTGGAATCGAGCACCGCAAGATTGAACCCAAAGCTAAGCACTTCTCCCATTGCGAAAAGATCAATCTAGTAGGCCAAACCAAACTGATAATTCAAAGAGACTTGCAAAGATAACCAATCATACATAAAAGAATTCAGAGAAGATTCAAATATTGTGTAACACCCTCGATGCGACTATATCTCCCACGTGTCGAGGCACGACTTAGAGGCATAATCGCATTGAAGGCATATGTCGCAAGTGAGGTAATCTTCACACAACCCATGTAATATATAAAGGAAAGAGATACATAGTTGGCTTACAATCGCCACTTCACACAATTACATGAATAAAGCATTACATCAACCAAATACAAACAGGGTCCGACTACGGAACCAAAATAAAAGAAGAACCCCAAATGCGACAAAGGTCCCCGATCGACCCCAACTGGGCTCCACTATTGATCAACTAGAACGAAAACAAAGGGCAAGATCTTCATCGAGCTCCTCCTGAGCTTGGTTGCGTCATCTGCACGGACTCATCGGCACCTGCAAGCTCGTTTTGGAAGTATCTGTGAGCCACGGGGACTCAGCAATCTCGCACCCTCACAATCAAGACTATTTAACCTTATGGGTAAGGTAAAAGGTATGAGGTGGAGCTGCAGCAAGCGACTAGCATATATGGTGGCTAACATACGCAAATGAGAACGAGAAGAGAAGGCAAAGCACGGTCGATAAAAGTATGATCAAGAAGTGATCCTATAGCAACCTACGTCAAGCATAACTCCAACAACCGTGTTCACTTCCCGGACCCCGCCGAAAAGAGACCATCACGGTTACACACGCGGTTGATTCATTTTAATTAAGGCCAAGTTCAGGTTTTCTACAACCGGACGTTAACAAATTCCCATCTGCCCATAACCGTGGGCACGGCTTTCGAAAGTTCAAATCCCTGCAGGGGTGTCCCAACTTAGCCCATCACAAGCTCTCACGGTCAACGAAGGAATAGACCTCCACCCAAGACGTTCCGATCAGACTCGGTATCCCGGTACAACAAGACATTTCGACAGGGTAAAACTAAACCAGCAACACCGCCCGAATGTGCCGACAAATCCCGATAGGAGCTACACATATCTCTTTCTCAGGGCACACTCAGATGAGACATCCTACGAGTAAAACCAACCCTCAAGTTGCCCCGAGGTGGCCCCGCAGTCTACTCGGTCGGACCAACACTCAGAGGAGCACTAGCCCGGGGGGGTTAGAATAAAGATGACCCTTGAGTCTACAGAACCCAAGGGAAGGTGGTAGGTTGTTAGTGCAAATGGTAAAACCAAAGTTGGGCATTGCTGGAGGAGCTTTACTTAAGGCGAACTGTCAAGGGGTTCCCATTATAGCCCAACCGCATAAGGAACGCAAAATCCGGGAACATAACACCGATATGATGGAAACTAGGGCGGCAAGAGTGGAACAAAACATCGGGCATAAGGCCGATCCTTCCAACCTTTACCAAGTATATAGATGCATTAATTAAATAAGATATATTGTGATATCCCAACAAGTAAACATGTTCCAACAAGGAACAACATCTCCATGTTCCAACAAGGAACAAACTTCAATCTTCACGTGCAACTAACAACGCTAAAAGAGGGGCTGAGCAAAGCGGTAACATAGCCAATCAACGGTTTGCTAGGACATGGTGGGTTAGAGGTTTGACATGGCAATTTGGGAGGCTTGAAAGCAAATGGTAGGCATCGTAGCATTGGCATAGCAAAAGAGCGAGCAAACTAGCATAGCAAAGATAGTAGTGATTTCGAGGGTATGATCATCTTGCCTGAAATCCCGCAAGGAAGAAGAACGAGTCCATGAAGAAGACAAACGAACATAGTCGAACGGGTCCTCACAAACACGACGTTATCGGAACCAACCCGAAGAAGCAACACCGGAAAGAAGCAAACAACATGGTAAACAACCATCACATAGACATGGCATGATGCGCAAACAAGTATGATGCATGTCCGGTTTAATGAGGCATGGCATGGCAAAGTGCACAAACAATCCAACAAATTAAATGGAGCTCAATATGCAACGAGTTGCATATTGACGAAACACCACGATAAGTTATTTAGTTTGATCCCGTTTATGTACCCAACAATATTAAATGTTGTTAAGCATGGCAAGAGGGTGAAGCAAATGAAAGCTACCTATCTAGTCAAGGTTAAATGAGGCCGGAAGCAACGAACAACAAATCCGGAAACTCCTCATGTGCATATTTTAGGTTTGGTCCTGTTCTGCCCTAAACCATATTTTATGGTTATTAAACATGCAAGATTATGCCACCATGTTAAACTAGGCAAAATTCTACCCCATTTACATACAAAGTTTATTAAATTCGGAGTTACGGTTATTTAGTTATGAATTAAATCATTTTAACATGGCATAGGAGCAAATTTACTCAAACAGCATTTTAAACATTTTAAACATGGGTGAAAGTTGCATATTATGAATCTAGACAAAATTCTAAGCAAGTTTCATATATGAAACATTTTAATCCGATGCACCAATTGTGAGTTATTAAATGCATGAACTAGGGGGACTTTTCTACAAAACAGTAAATCCTGGGATAAAAGCTAAATTCGCAGATCTGGGAAAAAACTACACAGGCCGAATCTGGTGCAACTGGGCTGCTCACATTGGGCTTCAGAGAGCTGGCAGATCCGGGCCTGGTGCGGTGCGGAAGTGGCTGGAGCTGGGCCACGAGGTGCGACCGGTCAACGGGGAGGCTGGACGAGGCGGGCGCTCGCTCGATGGGGAAGCAGCTGGGCCTGGGCGCGGTCAATGCCAGCAGGCGGCGCGCGGCGTTCGTCTCTGGATCAATGCCGAAGCAGAGGAGATCGAGCGGTCAACGGGTACGGCGAGGCCCTCGTCGGGTCCTGGTTCGAAGCAGAGGACGAAGGTTACATGGGGAAAACCGAAGGACGTGGATCCGGCGCGGGTGGAGCTTGAGCAAGGCTTGCATGGCAGCGTCGGCTTCGGCCTCTGCAAACCACAGAGGCAACAGAGAATTAGAACAACAGCGGGTAGATTAAAGAGGGAGAGAAGCACCAGGGGAAGAAGGAAAAGAGAAGGAGAGGTGTCGCCTGGTGGTGGAGCTGGTCCGACGATTGGACTCGGCGTGCACGAGGTGGTCGCCTCGATCCGCCTGGATCGGGCGCGGGGCTGCCTGCGGGAGAGCTCAGGAGGACGGGGCTTCGCTGGGAACGAGGAGGAGACGCACGGCTAGGAGAGCTCCGGGCGTAGAGGAGGCCGGGATGAGCGGGACAACACCGGAGGCAGAGTAGCTTGGGGTGGTGCAGAGCTTCGGTGGGCGTGGCCATGGCCGTGCTTGCTCGGGTAGGAGGATGTTGTTGGCTGCTGCGATTTGGGCCACGCGGAAAACCAGGGAGGTGGTCGGAGGTTGGTTGGAGGGAGGTGGTTCGGGATGGATGGTGGTTGGCTCGGTGAGGAAGCCGAGGAGGAGACCAGGTGGGCTGGCGGCGGCGGGCGGAATGGACGGATGGGACATCCTAGGATCTAGGGTTAGGCAGTATATATAGCAAGGATTTTTGACAAGGGCTAATCGGACCCTCCGATTAAAATCAAACGGTCGAGATAAATAGGTTGGGGAGTCCAAGGAAGAAAACAAAGATATTTGAGGGATATTTGGGGATTATCCGAATCAAACGATGATGACTGAGCGGGTCAGGTCCGGGACAACTTTCGGACGCGCGCGCGAGGAGGGCCGCGGGCTGACGGGAGAGGTTAGGTTGGGCCTGGCGGAAGGTAGTGGACTGTGCAGAAGGCCTCAGGCTGAGAAAAAGGGAGAGAGAAGGCCCGGCGACTGTTTTTGGAGACCGAAAACGTCCGACGTTAGACCGGCTACTATTGCCGCTATGTTATCCATTGGGGCATCAAATGATCTCCGAATGCGATGAAACTTGACAGGCGGTCTATCTACACTATAATAAGACCACACGTCAACTCTCATCCCATTCTGAGAACATTTTCCGGCCACTTATAAAAAAATATTTCGGACATGCCGCGGGCGCGTGCAAGTGTCTCTGGGCTCAGAACGGACAACGGAAAGAACGGGGGAACCCGGACGAATGCAAGTTTTGAAAACATGATGATGCAATGCACATGATGACATGATGAAATGCAACACGCAAGCAAATGACAAGGCAACAACAGCGAATAACTGAACGACACCTGGCACATCGGTCTCGGGGTGTTACAACACTCCACCACTACGAGAGGATCTCGTCCCGAGATCTAGAATGGCACCGGAGAGAAAACGAAAGAGACAGAGAAGAGGTAAAACTAAGTTGCTTCTTTGACAAACGAGTGAAAGCACAAACCTTGAAAAAGGTTAGGCCGTTTCGAGAAAAGAATACAACGGAGATGAACGAAGTTGAAAACACTCCATTAGAAAAGAGAGACAAAGAACATTGAGAAACCTTTGAGGTTGAAGGGAAGATATATATACACTCCGGTTAAGGAAGGGGATCAAGGGAGACCAAATTCGGGTAGCACTCCGGTTGAAAAGAAAGTAATTGAACAAGAACTTGATAAGGTGATAGAACTTGAAAAGAGGGCACGACACTCCGGTTAAATGGACAATCATGAAAAGAACATGATCTTGACACAACAAGAAGATGGGTTGAAGAGAACAACAACACGATGCCTCCGGAACGAAAGAATAGAAGTTGTATCGACGGAACAAAAGAACGGAGAAGAAAACAACATCTTCTACCTCCAATGAGCTTGAAAAGCATCTTAAAGAGAAGGGTCACACGGAGTTGTTGAAACAATCCACAACGAAAAGAATAAACTTGATATGGTCTTATGGAAAACATCTCAAATTATGAGGTGACAGCCTGCCACTCACGGGAAAAGAATTGATTGGATTTATATGACAAGGAGACGAGAAACTTATTTCACCGAGAGGATAAAAGAAGAACTTGGGTCATTTATAAGCACCATAATAGCAACAAACCTTAGGGAAAGTTTTAGGTGAAAATAAACCCAAGATAACTCAAAGAAGAGATTGATGGATTTAAAATATCTCATTCTTGACACCATGTGAATCATGAAAAACATGAACTCAAATGATCAAGAATGACATAATACCACCTCCGATAATATGGTAGAAAGAAATTGCACTCCAGATTACAATATGAAGAAAGCTTGAGCTTCTTAGAAAAGAATCTCGATGAGCACTTCGAGAATGAATTAAATCATATATGAACCATCATGTAGAACTTCCGTGAAGAACTCCGGTAAACAAAAGATACCGAAAAGAAAGAGAAGTTGAAAACACAAGGTGAAACCTTGTAATGATTTAGATGGATCTCCGTGATAATTAGAGCTTGGAACTCCGGGAAAGAAGGATGAGCACTTGAACCCAAGAATTTAATCATCGTGAACAAACTCCGGAAGAAAAGATTAACATAAGGATGAAACAAGAGTAAGAATTATGTTATGTGTATCCTTCACCAATTTAAATTGATGACAAGCAACGGATTTGGCATACCACTTATTCTCGTAGAGAGATTAGGATAGATATGGCGCAAACTTGGGAAAGTCTTCAACGATCCACCGGTGGAATCGAAACAGCGAATGAATTGATATGATAACGAAAGAAGAGGAATCTTGCACGAACCACCGTAAGAATTAAAATGACCAAGGAAAAGATAAGGACAACACCGGGAAGAATTAGCAAATGAACGACGAAGCTTGAGAGAATCTAGATACATGAGAACGAAGAGATCAAGAACTGATTAGAGGATAAATGATCGATGCACCGGTAAGATTAGGAGAACGGTAACTGAAAGCTGGGAAAGAATAATTATGAGATGATGGGCTCCGGAGAATCGAACTGAAAAGGCTCCTGAATTACTCTGGATGGTTGAAAAGAATATCTCACAATCGCAAATAATTATGAGAGGATGGCAACAAGCTAGAATCACGAATCTTGAAGAGAATGGAGCAAGATTAAAGAGAAACTCTTCTTCGGTCTTCAAATGACAACGAGAGACACCACCGTGAATTGTTGAGGCACTCCGGAATGAATAATGGAAAGGTTGAGCCAACGATGAAAAGAATTTGAAAGATTTTAGAGGAGGACATTTGACTGATGGCAATTCATTCTTACGTCAAACTTTGAAAAGAATTTTAAGGATATCTCCGGGAGAATTAGAAGAGTCAGGTAAGATCCTGGGAAAAGACCTGTGGGTCAGGGCCCACTCAAAAGAAACATCGTAGAACGATTTAAAAGAGGGAATGCACCAGTTGAATTAAATGGCTAGAATGAAATAACATCCTCGAAAGAGTTTGAACGAATGTAGAGTGGAAACACGAATCTTCGAGATATCTTGAGCACTCCAGAATAATTGAATAGCGAGAAGTGGAAGATTAAGAGGTGCACCGGCATAAATAGGCATTGGGCAAAAAGAAAAGGAGTATGCTCAATACCAAAGCTTGAATTAATTCCACCGGAGAAGAAAATGAGTGAAGAGTGACGAACTTGAAGCTTCGTTAGAATCTTCATGAGAATCACCAGATACGAACATTGAAAGAAAAGAATGAAGAGACTTCACAAGAATAAAATGGATACTTGATGAAGAAATCTGAGTCCTTGAAGAAAAAACAAGGGTGGGTGGGCGGGAAAAACAAAGGTAACTTGGAGCCGGATGAAACAAGCAATATTGAGAAGAACTGATAATTGCTCTTGCGAATATTGAAGTGATTGAATCCACTTGAAGAGAAGCACACCGGTTAAAAGGATTGACAAAAACAATCTTGATGATCAAGAAGGATTGGTATCCACACCGGAGTATGAGAACACCATTTGGGAAAGGTATGGAATCAACATTTAACTTCGAAGCAACTCGAATACCACATCTCAAAACAAAACAAGGATTGGCTTGTAAAATAAGCCAGAACAAACATATGATAGAGATTTCGTCTGAAGTTTTCGTGGTGGGGCCTACACGGGCTCGATCGTACAGCACCATCATGTACAAGGCAGTGCACATGACATACGAAGCGTCCCCGAGTCGGCATAGCCAAGGACTCTTTAAGACACAACGAGACCACTATAAAACCGACCGTGAATAGGCGGACCACTAGACGTCGAACCCCAATTTCGTATCATACATCTGTCGGAAAGAAATCCTAGGAGCTACTTGAATTCCCACCTATGAAACTCCCGAAATTTTCCGGTTATGCAATCAGGTGTTGGGGATACAGGGGAAGCATAATATCTCACCCAAACTAGCAAATCCTACATCCAGCTGTATCCATCCTTCAACACATAACCAAGAAACCTTCGGAAATTGTCTACCTCAACCTTCGAAAAGCATCTGTTATACAAGTTATGGCAATACTCCCGAACTCCCGCCCCAGTACTGGGTGGCGTCGAGGTTATCTCACCAACGAACTGCATAAAAGAGATTTTCGATGTCGGCGTACTAAACTCAGGTATTCCAGAACTGCAACGATAAAATTATGATGACAACACCTCAGAGCTCAACTCCCCGGGACACTTCCACAAAACCCCTGACAGGAGGCACCAAGACAAAGTTCTCATCATAAAACCATCGGAACGATTCCGAGATACCCGCGTGATCCTAAATTTTTTTTGTGAAATTTGAGAAGAGAAGAGTCAAAACTCTACGTCAGGATGCCTTACCAGAGCGATGAGGAGACTGGGAAGTAAAAAGAATTCCTAAACTTTCCGATATATAATTCCTAAATGACTCAAAATATTTTTCTAGACACAACTCGGCTGCTAAAAACGATCAAGCAATGGGGCTCCTAAGGTCGGGGAAGGCTCTGATACCAACTTGTAACACCCTCGATGCGACTATATCTCCCACGTGTCGAGGCACGACTTAGAGGCATAATCGCATTGAAGGCATATGTCGTAAGTGAGGTAATCTTCACACAACCCATGTAATATATAAAGGAAAGAGATACATAGTTGGCTTACAATCGCCAGTTCACACAATTACATGAATAAAGCATTACATAAACCAAATACAAACAGGGTCCGACTACGGAACCAAAATAAAAGAAGAACCCCAAATGCGACAAAGGTCCCCGATCGACCCCAACTGGGCTCCACTACTGATCAACTAGAACGAAAACAAAGGACAAGATCTTCATCGAGCTCCTCCTGAGCTTGGTTGCGTCATCTGCACGGACTCATCGGCACCTGCAAGCTGGTTTTGGAAGTATCTGTGAGCCACGGGGACTCAGCAATCTCGCACCCTCGCGATCAAGACTATTTAAGCTTATGGGTAAGGTAAAAGGTATGAGGTGGAGCTGCAGCAAGCGACTAGCATATATGGTGGCTAACATACGCAAATGAGAGCGAGAAGAGAAGGCAAAGCACGGTCGATAAAAGTATGATCAAGAAGTGATCCTATAGCAACCTACGTCAAGCATAACTCCAACAACCGTGTTCACTTCCCGGACCCCGCCGAAAAGAGACCATCACGGTTACACACGCGGTTGATTCATTTTAATTAAGGTCAAGTTCAGGTTTTCTACAACTGGACGTTAACAAATTCCCATCTGCCCATAACTGCAGGCACGGCTTTCGAAAGTTCAAATCCCTGCAGGGGTGTCCCAACTTAGCCCATCACAAGCTCTCACGGTCAACGAAGGAATAGACCTCCACCCAAGACGTTCCGATCAGACTCGATATCCCGGTACAACAAGACATTTCGACAGGGTAAAACTAAACCAGCAACACCGCCCGAATGTGCTGACAAATCCCGATAGGAGCTGCACATATCTCTTTCTCAGGGCACACTCAGATGAGACATCCTACGAGTAAAACCAACCCTCAAGTTGCCCCGAGGTGGCCCCGCAGTCTACTCGGTCGGACCAACACTCAGAGGAGCACTAGCCCGGGGGGGTTAGAATAAAGATGACCCTTGAGTCTGCAGAACCCAAGGGAAGGTGGTAGGTTGTTAGTGCAAATGGTAAAACCAAAGTTGGGCATTGCTGTAGGAGCTTTACTTAAGGCGAACTGTCAAGGGGTTCCCATTATAGCCCAACCGCGTAAGGAACGCAAAATCCGGGAACATAACACCGATATGATGGAAACTAGGGCGGCAAGAGTGGAACAAAACACCAGGCATAAGGCCGATCATTCCACCCTTTACCAAGTATATAGATGCATTAATTAAATAAGATATATTGTGATATCCCAACAAGTAAACATGTTCCAACAAGGAACAACATCTCCATGTTCCAACAAGGAACAAACTTCAATCTTCACGTGCAACTAACAACGCTAAAAGAGGGGCTGAGCAAAGCGGTAACATAGCCAATCAACGGTTTGCTAGGACATGGTGGGTTAGAGGTTTGACATGGCAATTTGGGAGGCTTGAAAGCAAATGGTAGGCATCGTAGCATTGGCATAGCAAAAGAGCGAGCAAACTAGCATAGCAAAGATAGTAGTGATTTCGAGGGTATGATCATCTTGCCTGAAATCCCGCAAGGAAGAAGAACGAGTCCATGAAAAAGACAAACGAACGTAGTCGAACGGGTCCTCACAAACACAACATTATCGGAACCAACCCGAAGAAGCAACACCGGAAAGAAGCAAACAACATGGTAAACAACCATCACATAGACATGGCATGATGCGCAAACAAGTATGATGCATGTCCGGTTTAATGAGGCATGGCATGGCAAAGTGCACAAACAATCCTACAAATTAAATGGAGCTCAATATGCAACGAGTTGCATATTGACGAAACACCACGATAAGTTATTTAGTTTGATCCCGTTTATGTACCCAACAATATTAAATGTTGTTAAGCATGGCAAGAGGGTGAAGCAAATGAAAACTACCTATCTAGTCAAGGTTAAATGAGGCCGGAAGCAACGAACAACAAATCCGGAAACTCCTCATGTGCATATTTTAGGTTTGGTCCTGTTCTGCCCTAAACCATATTTTATGGTTATTAAACATGCAAGATTATGCCACCATGTTAAACTAGGCAAAATTCTACCCCATTTACATATAAAGTTTATTAAATTCAGAGTTACGATTATTTAGTTATGAATTAAATCATTTTAACATGGCATAGGAGCAAATTTACTCAAACAACATTTTAAACATTTTAAACATGGGTGAAAGTTTCATATTATGAATCTATACAAAATTCTAAGCAAGTTTCATATATGAAACATTTTAATCCGATGCACCAATTGTGAGTTATTAAATGCATGAACTAGGGGGACTTTTCTGCAAAACAGTAAATCCTGGGATAAAAGCTAAATTCGCAGATCTGGGGAAAAAAACTACACATGCCGAATCTGGTGCAACTGGGCTGCTCACATTGGGCTTCAGAGAGCTGGCAGATCCGGGCCTGGTGCGGTGCGGAAGTGGCTGGAGCTGGGCCACGAGGTGCGACCGGTCAACGGGGAGGCTGGACGAGGCGGGCGCTCGCTCGATGGGGAAGCAGCTGGGCCTGGGCGCGGTCAACGCCAGCAGGCGGTGCGCGGCGTTCGTCTCTGGATCGATGCCGAAGCAGAGGAGATCGAGCGGTCAACGGGTACGGCGAGGCCCTCGTCGGGTCCTGGTTCGAAGCAGAGGACGGAGGTTACATGGGGAAAACCGGAGGACGTGGATCCGGTGCGGGTGGAGCTTGAGGAAGGCTTGCATGGTGGCGTCGGCTTCGGCCTCTGCAAACCACAGAGGCAACAGAGAATTAGAACAACAGCGGGCAGATTAAAGAGGGAGAGAAGCACCAGGGGAAGAAGGAAAATAGAAGGAGAGGTGCCGCCTGGTGGTGGAGCTGGTCCGACGATTGGACTCGGCGTGCACGAGGTGGTCGCCTCGATCCCGCCTGGATCGGGCACGGGGCTGCCTGCGGGAGAGCTCGGGAGGACGGGGCTTTGCTGGGAACGAGGAGGAGACGCACGGCTAGGAGAGCTCCGGGCGTAGAGGAGGCCGGGATGAGCGCGACGACACCGGAGGCAGAGTAGCTTGGGGTGGTGCAGAGCTTCGGTGGGCGTGGCCATGGTCGTGCTTGCTCGGGTAGGAGGATGTTGTTGGCTGCTGCGATTTGGGCCACGCGGAAAACCAGGGAGGTGGTCGGAGGTTGGTTGGAGGGAGGTGGTTCGGGATGGATGGTGGTTGGCTCGGTGAGGAAGCCGAGGAGGAGACCAGGTGGGCTGGCGGCGGCGGGCGGAATGGACGGATGGGACATCCTAGGATCTAGGGTTAGGCAGTATATATAGCAAGGATTTTTGACAAGGGCTAATCGGACCCTCCGATTAAAATCAAATGGTCGAGATAAATAGGTTGGGGAGTCCAAGGAAGAAAACAAAGATATTTGAGGGATATTTGGGGATGATCCGAATCAAACGATGATGACTGAGCGGGTCAGGTCCGGGACAACTTTCGGACGCGCGCGCGAGGAGGGCCGCGGGCTGACGGGAGAGGTTAGGTTGGGCCTGGCGGAAGGTAGTGGACTGTGCAGAAGGCCTCAGGCTGAGAAAAAGGGAGAGAGAAGGCCCGGCGACTGTTTTTGGAGACCGTAAACGTCCGACGTTAGACCGGCTACTATTGCCGCTATGTTATCCGTTGGGGCATCAAACGATCTCCGAATGCGATGAAACTTGACAGGCGGTCTATCTACACTATAATAAGACCACACGTCAACTCTCATCCCATTCTGAGAACATTTTCCGGCCACTTATAAAAAAATATTTCGGACATGCCGCGGGCGCGTGCAAGTGTCTCTGGGCTCAGAACGGACAACGGAAAGAACGGGGGAACCCGGACGAATGCAAGTTTTGGAAACATGATGATGCAATGCACATGATGACATGATGAAATGCAACACGCAAGCAAATGACAAGGCAACAACAACGAATAACTGAACGACACCTGGCACATCGGTCTCGGGGCGTTACATATTGTTCATAGATAATCTTGATCATAAACCCACAATTCATCGGATCTCGACAAACACACCGCAAAAGAAGATTACATCGAATAGATCTCCAAGAGAATCGAGGAGAACTTTGTATTGAGATCCAAAGAGAGAGAATAAGCTATCTAGCTAATAACTATGGACCCGAAGGTCTGAGGTAAACTACTCACACATCATCGGAGAGGCTATGGTGTTGATGTAGAAGCCCTCCGTGATCAATGCCCCCTCCGACGGAGCGCCGGAAAAGGCCCCAAGATGGGATCTCACGGGTACAGAAGGTTGCCGCGGTGGAATTAGGTTTTCGTGGTGCTCCTCGATGGTTTGGGGGTACGTAGGTATATATAGGAGGAAGAAGTAGGTCGGTGGAGCCACGAGGGGCCCACGAGGGTGGAGGGCACGCCCCCTGCCTCGTGGCCTCCTCGTTGATTGCTTGACGTACACTCCAAGTCCTTTGGATCACGTTTATTCCAAAAATCACGCTCCCGAAGGTTTCATTCCGTTTGGACTCCGTTTGATATTCTTTTTCTGCGAAACACTGAAATAGGCAAAAAAAACAACAATTTGGGCTGGGCTCCGTTTAATAGGTTAGTCCCAAAAATAATATAAAAGTGTATAAATAAGCCCATTAAACATCCAAAACAGAATATATAATAGCATGGAACAATCAAAAATTATAGATACATTGGAGACGTATCAAGCATCCCCAAGCTTAATTCCTGCTCGTCCTCGAGTAGGTAAATGATAAAACAGAATTTTGATGTGGAATGCTTCTTAGCATAATTTTCAATGTAATTCTTTTTATTGTGGCATGAATATTTAGATCCGAAAGACTCAAGATAAAAGTTTAATGTTGACATAAAAACAATATTACTTCAAACATGCTAACCAAGCAATTATTTCTTATCAAAATAACATAGCCAAAGAAAGCTTATCCCTATAAAATCATATAGTTAGGCTATGTTTTAATTTCGTCGCACAAAACATTCTCATCATGCATAACCCCGATGACAAGCCGAACAATTGGTTCATACTTTTTAACGCACTTCAGCCTTTTCAACCCTTACGCAATACATGAGCGCAAGCCATGGATATAGAACTATGGGTGGAATAAAGTATAATGATGGGGGTTATGAGAAGACAAAAAGGTAGAAAGTCTCACATTGACGCGGCTAATCAATAGGCTATGGAGATGCCCATCAATTGATGTCAATGAGAGGAGTAGGGATTGCCGTGCAACGGATGCACTAGAGCTATAAATGTATGAAAGCTCAACAAAAGAAACTAAGTGGGTGTGCATCCAACTTGCTTGCTCACGAAGACCTAGGGCATTTTGAGGAAGCCCGTCATTGGAATATACAGGCCAAGTTCTATAATAAAAAATTCCCACTAGTATATGAAAGTGACAACATAGGAGACTCTCTATCATGAAGATCACGATGCTACTTTGAAGCACAAGTGTGGAAAAAGGATAGTAACATTGTCCCTTCTCTCTTTTTCTCTCATTTTTTTCTTGGGCCTTCTCCTTTTTTTCTTTGGCCTCTTTTTTTAGTCCGGAATCTCGTCTCGACTTGTGGGGGAATCATAGTCTCCATCACCCTTTCCTCACATGGGACAATGCTCTAATAATGATGATCATCACACTTTTATTACTTACAACTCAAGAATTACAACTCAATACTTAGAACAAAATATGACTCTATGTGAATGCCTCCGGCGGTGTACCAGGATATGCAATGAATCAAGAGTGACATGTATGAAAAATTATGAATGGTGGCTTTGCCACAAATACGATGTCAACTACATGATTATGCAAAGCAATATGACAATGATGGAGCGTGTCATAATAAAAGGAACGGTGGAAAGTTGCATGGCAATATATCTCAGAATGGCTATGGAAATGCCATGATAGGTAGGTATGGTGGCTGTTTTGAGGAAGATATAAGGAGGTTTATGTGTGATAGAGCGTATCATATCACGGGGTTTGGATGCACCGGCGAAGTTTGCACCAACTCTCAAGGCGAGAAAGGGCAATGCTGTTGGGGAACGTAGTAATTTCAAAAAAATTCTTACGCACACGCAAGATCATGGTGATGCATAGCAACGAGAGGGGAGAATGTCGTCCATGTACCCTCGTAGACCGTTAAGCGGAAGCGTTATAACAATGCGGTTGATGTAGTCGTATGTCTTCATGATCGACCGATCTTCAATATCGAACGTACGACACCTCCGCGTTCAGCACACGTTCAGCTCGGTGACGTCCCGTGAACTCACGGTCTAGTAGAGCTCAAGGGAGAGTTTCGTCAGCACGATGGCGTGGTGACGATGTTGATGAAGTTACTGACGCAGGGCTTCACCTAAGCACCGCTACGATATAACCGAGGTGGATTATGGTGGAGGGGGGCACTACACACGACTAAGAAATCAATAGATCAATTGTTGTTGAGGGAGTCCTGGATTAGGGGGTCCTTGAACAGCCGGACTATATACTTTGGCCGGACTGTTGGACTATGAAGATACAAGATTGAAGACTTTGTCCTGTGTCCGAGTGGGATTCTCCTATGCGTGGAAGGCAAGCTTGGCAATTCGGATATGTAGATCTCCTCCCTTTGTAACCGACTCTGTGTAACCCTAGCCCCCTCCGGTGTCCATATAAATCGGAGGGTTTAGTCCGTAGGACAACAACAATCAGAATCATAGGCTAGCTTCTAGGGTTTAGCCTCTACGATCTCGTGGTAGATCAACTCTTGTAATACTCATATCATCAAGATCAATCAAGCAGGAAGTGGGGTATTACCTCCATCGAGAGGGCCCGAACCTGGGTAAACATTGTGTCCCCTGCCTCCTGTTACCATCCACCTTAGATGCACAGTTCGGGACCCCCTACCCGACACCTGCCAGTTTTGACACCGACATTGGTGCTTTCATTGAGAGTTCCACTGTGTCGTCACCATAAAGCTTGATGGCTCATTCGATCATCGGCAACGATGCGATCCAGGGTGAGGTTTTTCTCCCCGGACAGATCTTCGTATTTGGCGGCTTCGTACTGCGGGCCAACTCGCTTGGCCATCTGGAGCAGATCGAGAGCTACGCCCCTGGCCGTCAGGTCAGGCTCGAAAACTTAAACTACACTGCCGACATCTGCGGGGACTTGATCTTCGACGGATTCGAGCCCATGTCAGGTGCGCCGCACAGTCTCAACGAGCATGACTTAGCTCTGCCGTCGGACGGTGTCCGGGAGATCACACATGTGGCTACTACGGCCCTCGATCCGGAGCAGATCGTGCCATCCGACGATGGGTGGATAGACCCCTCCACGGAGGCCGCACACTCAGCGGCGATAGAGCCGAATACTGACTTCACCCCCTATGAGACCTGTGTTGCCGGACCCTTGGATTCATCCCCGGCCACATGCTCTGAACCGCCCGCGCCCGTGCCTATAGAATCTGACTGGGCACCGATCATGGAGTTCACCTTCGTGGATATTTTTCAACACTTGCCCTTGGGCGACTTGCTAAATTCATTGAAATCTCTCTCCTTGTCAGGAGACCCTTGGCCGAACTATGTACGGCTTGAGTGGGAAGCGGACGACAAAGAAATTCATTCCCCACCCACCACCCACTTAATAGCCACTGTCGGCGACTTAATCGACATGCTTGATTTCGGCTCCGAAGACATCGACGGTATGGACGAAGATGTAGGATAAGAACAGGAACCACCGCCCACAGGGCGCTGGACTGCCACCTCATCATATAATATATACATGGTGGATACAACCAAAGAAAACAATGATGAGGAACGGAAGGATGCAGCGGAGGGTAATCCCCTCGAGAAGCAACCAAAGCGACGACGTAGGCGCCGCTCCAAATCCCACCTCGGCAAAAACAGCGATAACAGCGCAGGAAAGAATAATACCCCGGTCGACTCCAAAGCAAACGACGACCACATGGACCCAGCGATAGAGCAGGATGAACCAGCAGACGCCGAACATAGTACGGAGCCGTTGCCCGATCACAGCAACGCTGAGGGTAAAGCTCACCAACCTGTCTCCGGAGAGGAGAACAGTCCGGACGAGGATGCACACATCATCCCGGAAAGGCACTTGGAGCAAGAGAACCTCCATAGAAGGCTTATTGCCACCGCGAGGAGTCTAAAGAAGCAGAAGCAAAGGCTTAAAGCCGTGCAAAATACACTCAACAGTAGATGGAACAAAGTGCTCGACACTGAAGAAAAATACGGTGGCAGTTGCCACACAAAGAGCTATCCAAAGCGCAAGCTGCTGCCTGAATTCGACGACGAGGCTTTAGAGCCCACACAACCGAAAAATAAAACGCCCGATCAGCTAGATCGACCACCCCGTGGCCGCGATAGGGAGGCTAACGATGTTGAACATAAGTCAGTGCACGATTTACGTGAGGACTTGCACCAAAAAGCCGGCCTAACCAGGTCCATCTACGGATCTATAGGAAGCGCACTCCGGCACAGAATCAAAACAGAAGACCACAACCGTCAGAACGCCATGGCACACCCAAATACAGGGGTGCCGCACACCCCCTATGCTTCACCAATGAGGTGGTGGATCACGAATTTCTCGAAGGATTCAAACCCGTGAACATAGAGGCATATGACAGAACGACAGACCCTGGGGTCTGGATTGAGGACTTTATCCTTCATATCCACATGGCTCGCGGAGATGATCTCCATGCCATCAAATACTTACCCCTCAAGTTGAAAGGACCAGCTCGACACTAGCTGAAGAGCCTCCCTGAAAACTCAATTGGAAGTTGGGAAGAGCTCGAAGATGCTTTTAGGACTAATTTTCAAGGGACCTATGTCCAACCTCCGGATGCAGACGATTTAAGTCACATAATTCAACAGCCCGGAGAGTCATCTCGAAAGCTTTGGAACAGATTCCTCACTAAGAAGAATCAAATTGTTGACTGCCCGGATGCCGAAGCCTTAGCAGCTTTCAAACATAGTTTTTGGGACGAATGGCTCGCGAGACACCTCGGCCAGGAAAAACCGAGGACAATGGCAGCCCTAACAAGCTTTATGACCCGCTTTTGCGCGGGCGAAGATAGTTGGCTGGCCTGTAGTGGCACCAGTGACCCAGGCACATCCGAAGTCAGGGATGGCAATGGAAAACTACACCGAAATAAAAGCAAGCATCGAAACAATGAAGACAGCCCAGACAACACGGCAGTAAACGCCGGATTCAGGGGCTCTCGACCCGATCAACGGAAAAGCCATTTAAAGGTAGCAGAGACGGACCGTCCAGCCTAAACAAGATTCTAGACAGATTATGTCAGATTCATGGCACCTCCGACAAATCGCAAATCACACCAACAGGGAATGCTGGGTCTTCAAGCAGGCCGGCAAGCTAAACGCCGACCACAAGGGGAGGGAGACACCAAGCGAAGACGAGGATGAGCCTCGCCAGCCGAACACTGGGGGACAGAAAAAATTCCCACCAGAAGTCAAAACAGTAAACATGGTTCACGTAACGAAGAGGAGGAGCGAACACACACTCCAAGACATATGCGTCGTAGAGCCCGTCACCCCAAAGTTCAACCCCTGGTCGGCCTGCTCGATCACCTTTGATCGTAGGGATCACCCGACTAGTATCCGACACGGAGGATCAACTGCCTTGGTACTAGACCCAATAATTGACAGGTACCATCTCACCTGAGTCCTTATGGACGGTGGCAGTAGTCTTAATCTGATATATCAGGACACCGTCCACAAAATGGGGATAGACCCGACAAGAATCAGCCAAAGCAATACTACCTTTAAAGGAGTAATACCAGGCCCAGAGGCCCGCTGCACGGGCTCTCTAATACTATAGGTTGTATTTGGTTCTCCCGACAACTTCTGAAGTGAAAAGTTAACCTTCGACATTGCTCCGTTCCGAAGTGGCTATCAAGCACTACTCGGAAGAATGGCCTTCGCTCGTTTTAATGCAATACGGCATTACGCTTATCTTAAGCTTAAGATGCCCGGCCCACGTGGTATCATCATAGTTAACGGAAATACAGAACGTTCCTTACGTGCAAAAGAATGTGTGACGGCTTTGGCAGCCAAACATTGAGCGGCCTCTCCAACCAGAATAAATGATCGGTCGTCAAGATCGCGGACATGGCTAGACGAGTCCGGTGCACCACTAGCTGTAATAGCTCAGACAAACCTAAGGTTAGGTCGATGGATATACCCCCATGGGTGGTGCTAGGGGCTTCCCACATGTAAAAATGACTACAGTTCGACTTGATCTTATTTAGATTGAATTTTAATGGTTTATTAATAATAACCAATTTTTAACACGAAAACTTTCACCTGGGCTTTTCTCTCTTACAGATCATCATCGTGCTACACCCTTCCAGGATACGGCACAATGGAGACACAGGCGCAGATGTGCAACAGGGCCCCGTTCAAAAGTTTCTTTTTAGATTAAGACCCTGTGTAAACCTTTTTTACTGTCTCTTGTTGGTTCACACCCTCAGGATATTCAACATAACCTAATACGGATGCTGGCGTTATTGACATTTTTTTCACGTCAGACTAATGCATGTACTTGGAAATTCAGGGCTTATTATCGAGGGCGTTACTTGATACGTCTCCAACGTATCTATATTTTTTGATTGCTCCATGCTATATTATCTACTGTTTTGGGAAATATTGGGCTTTATTATCCACTTTTATATTAACTTTGGGACTAACCTATTAACCGGAGGCCCAGCCCAGATTTGCTGTTTTATGCCTATTTCAGTGTTTCGAAGAAAAGGAATATCAGACGGAGTCGAAACGGAACGAAATCAACTCGAGAAGTTATTTTTGGAAGGAAACACACCCGATGGACTTGGACCCCACATCAAGGAAGGAACGAGGTGCTCACGAGGGTGGGGGCGCGCCCCCCTATCTCGTGGGGCCCTCGTGGCTCCCCTGACGTACCTCCTGCACCCATATATACCTACGTGACCTAAAACTTCCAGAACGAAAGATAGATCGGGAGTTCCGCTGCCAGAAGCCTCCGTAGCCACCAAAAGTCAATCGGGACCCTGTTTCGTCACCCTGCTAGAGGGGGGAACCCTCACCGGTGGCCATCTTCATCATCCCGGTGCTCTCCATGACGAGGAGGGAGTAGTCCTCCCTCGGGGCCGAGGGTATGTACCAGTAGCTATGTGTTTGATCTCTCTCTCTCTCGTGTTCTTGATTTGGCATGATCTTGATGTATCGCGAGCTTTGCTATTTTAGTTGGATCCTATGATGTTTCTTCCCCCCTATACTCTCTTGTAATGAACTGAGTTTTCCCCTTGAAGTAATCTTATCGGATTGAGTCTTTAAAGACTTGAGAACACTTGATGTATGTCTTGCCGTGGATATCTTTGGTGACAATGGGATACCATGTGCCACTTGATGTTTGTTAAGGTGATCAACTTGCGGGTTTCGTGACATTGGGAACCTATGCATAGGGGTTTGCACACGTTTTCGTCGTGATTCTCTGGTAGAACTTTGGGGCACTCTTCGAGGTCCTTTGTGTTGGTTGAATAGATGAATCTGAGATTGTGTGATGCATATCGTATAATCATACCCATGGATACTTGAGGTGACATTGGAGTATCTAGGTGACATTAGGGTTTTGGTTGATTTGTGTCTTAAGGTGTTATTCTAGTACGAACTCTAGGGCTGTTTGTGACATTTATAGGAATAGCCCAACGGATTGATTTGAAAGAATAACTTTGAGGTGGTTTCGTACCCTACCATAATCTCTTCGTTTGTTCTCCGCTATTAGTGACTTTTGGGTGACTCTTTGTTGCATGTTGAGGGATAGTTATGTGATACAATTATGTTAGTATTGTTGAGGGAACTTACACTAGCGAAAGTATGAACCCTAGGCCTTGTTTACCATCATTGCAATACCGTTTACGCTCACTTTTATCACTTGCTACCTTGCTGTTTTTATAATTTCAGATTACAAATACTCATATCTACTATCCATATACCACTTGTATCACCATCTCTTCGCCGAACTAGTGCACCTATACAATTTACCATTGTATTGGGTGTGCTGGGGACATAAGAGACTCTTTGTTATTTGGTTGCAGGGTTGCTTGAGAGAGAACATCTTCATCCTACGCCTCCTACGGATTGATAAATCTTAGGTCATCCACTTGAGGGAAATTTGCTACTGTCCTACAAACCTCTGCACTGGGAGGCCCAACAGCGTCTACAAGAAGAAGGTTGTGTAGTAGACATCAAGCTCTTTTCTGGCGCCGTTGCCGGGGAGGTGAGTGCTTGAAGGTATATCTTTAGATCTTGCAATCGAGTCTTTTAGTTTCTTGTTTTATCACTAGTTTAGTCTATAAAATAAAACTACAAAAAATGGAATTAAGTTTGTCTCATACGCTTCACCTTTTTAATATCTTTCGTGAGTATGATGGAAAGGATAATTGTGCTCAAGTGTTAGAAGAAGAAATCTATAAAATGTTTGGCACTAAATATTTGAATGATGAGCATGATTGCAATGTTGTTAGTATTAATTCCTTGAATATCCATGATGCTAATGATATGCAAAGCCACAAGCTTGGGGAAGCTATGTTTGATGAAGATGATATTTTTTTGTCCCCCAAGTTTTGATGAGCAAATTTATTATGATGAAAGCATGCCTCCTATCTATGATGATTATTGTGATGACACGTATGCTTTAAAGAATAATAATAACAATGAACTTTGTCATCTTGATCTTAATTTTCAATCACATGATAGTTATTTTGTTGAGTTTGCTCCCACTATTATTCATGAGAAATTTTTTGCTTATGTGGAGAGTAGTAAATTTTCTATGCTTGTAGATCATGAAAAGAATGCTTTGGGTGCTGGATATATTGTTGAATTCATTCATGATGCTACTGAAAATTATTATGAGGGAGGAACATATGCTTGTAGGAATTGCAATAATATCAAGTTTCCTCTCTATGTGCTTAAAATTTTGAAGTTCTGCTTGCTTTACCTTCCTATGCAAGTTGATCCGTGTCCCCACAAGTTGTTTGCTCACAAAATCCCTATGCATAGGAAGTGGGTTAGACTTAAATGTGCTAGTCATATTCTTCATGATGCTCTCTTTATGTTTCAATTCTTATCTTTTATGTGAGCATCGTTGAAATCATCATGCCTAGCTAGGGGCATTAAACGATAGCGCTTGTTGGGAGGCAACCCAATTTTATTTTAGTTCATGTTTAGTAATAAATAATCCATCTAGCCTCTGTTTATATGTGGTTTTATGCATTTAATTAGTGTTTGTGCCAAGTAGAACCGTTGGGAAGACTTGGGGAAAGTCTTGTTGATCATGCTGTCAAAAACAGAAACTTTAGCGCTCACGAGAAATGCTGCCATTTTTATTTGGAGAGTGATATTTAGTTAATTCTTTTTTAAGATGATTAATAGATAAAGTCCTCAGGTCCAGAAATTTATTTTATAATTTTATGAGTTACATAAGTATACGTTTGATCCAGATTACTACAGACTGTTCTGTTTTTGACAGATTCTGTTTTTCATGTGTTATTTACTTATTTTGATGAGTCTATGGCTAGTAAATTAGTTTATAAACCATAGAGAAGTTGGAATACAGTAGGTATAACACCCATATAAATAAAGAATGAGTTAATTACAGTACCTTGAAGTGGTGATTTATTTTCTTATACTAACGGAGCTTACGAGTTTTCTGTTAAGTTTTGTGTTGTGAAGTTTTCAGGTTTTGGGTAAGGATTCGATGGACTATGGAATAAGGAGTGGCAATAGCCTAAGCTTGGGGATGCCCGAGGCACCCCAAGGTAATATTCAAGGACAACTAAGATCCTAAGCTTGGGGATGCCCCGGAAGGCATCCCCTCTTTTGTCTTCGTTCATCGGTAACTTTACTTGGAGCTATATTTTTATTCACCACATGATATGTGTTTTGCTTGGAGCGTCAATTTATTTTGTTAGGATTTGCTTGCTGTTATTTAGAACAATGTTTTTCATCTTTTATTTCAATAAAAGTGGCATTGATAGCCTCTACTATGCCTATGTTACAAGTATACATGTTGCTCTTTGAAAACAGAAAGTTTACTGCTGTTGCAATAATTCCCTAGAAAAGTCAGAATGTGATAAAATATTTAAACCTTTTGCATATTAAGCTCTGATAAATTTACTACAGTGGTAATTTTATTTCATAATTTTTGGAGCTAGGGAAGTATGGATGTTGCTGCATTCTTTACAGACTATCCTGTTTAGGCAGATTGCTGTTATGTTTGCATTGTTTGCATATGTTTGCTTCTTTAATGATTCTATTTGAGGATAGGACTATTAAATATGCAGAGGCATTTAGTATGCAATGTTGAATAATAATTTTAGTGATTTTCTACAGTAGAGTATGATAAGGTTTTGGCAATGGTTTATACTAACTTATCTCACGAGTCCTTGTTGAGTTTTGTGTGGATGAAGCTTTTGAGATTTAGGGAGACCGTGATATGAGAGGAATTAAGGAGACATAAAAGCTCAAGCTTGGGGATGCCCAAGGCACCCCAAGATAATATTTTAAGAAGTCTCAAGCGTCTAAGCTTGGGGATGCCCCGGTTGGCATCCCACCTTTCTTCTTCAACAACTACCGGTTAGTATCGGTTGATCCTAAGTTTTTGCTTCTTCACATGATGTTTGCTATTCTTAGAATGTCATTTTCTTTTGCTTTGCTTGCTGTTTTAATAGAATACCAAGATCTGAAATTATTAAATGTTAGAGAGTCTTCACATAGTTGCATAATTATTCGACTACTCATTGATCTTCACTTATATCTTTCGTAGTACTTTGTCATTTGCTCTAGAGCTTCACTTATATCTTTTAGAGCATGGTGGTAGTTTTATTTTGAAGAAATAGATGAACTCTCATGCTTCACTTATATCATTATGAGAGTCTTAATAGCATGGTAATTTGCTTAAAATCCTAATATGCTAGGTATTCGAGAATAATAAAATTCTCTTATGAGTGTGTTGAATACTAGGAGAAGTTTGATACTTGATAATTATTTTGAGATATGGAGATGGTGATATTAGAGTCATGCTAGTTGAGTAGTTGTGAATTTGATAAATACTTGTGTTGAAGTTTGTGATTCCCGTAGCATGCACGTATGGTGAACCGTTATGTGATGAAGTCGGAGCATGATTTATTTATTGATTGTCTTCCTTATGAGTGGCGGTCGGGGACGAGCGATGGTCTTTTCCTACCAATCTATCCCCCTAGGAGCATGCGCGTAATACTTTTCTTTGATAACTTCTAGATTTTTGCAATAAGTATATGAGTCCTTTATGACTAATATTGAGTCCATGGATTATACGCACTCTCACCCTTCCACCATTGCTAGCCTCTCTAGTACCGCGCAACTTTCGCCGGTACCATAAACCCACCATATACCTTCCTCAAAACAGCCACCATACCTACCTATCATGGCATTTCCATAGCCATTCCGAGACATATTGCCATGAAACTTTCCACCATTCCGTTTATTATGACATGCTTCATCATTGTCATATTGCTTAGCATGTTCATGTAGTTGACATTGTATTTGTGGCAAAGCCGCCGTTCATAATTCTTTCATACATGTCACTCATGCATCATTGCACATCCCGGTACACCACTGGAGGCATTCATATAGAGTCATATCTTGTTCTAAGTATCGAGTTGTAATTCTTGAGTTGTAAGTAAATAAAAGTGTGATGATCATCATTATTAGAGCATTGTCCCAGTGAGGAAAGGATGATGGAGACTATGATTCCCCCACAAGTCGGGATGAGACTCCGGACGAAAAATAAATAAAAGAGGCCAAAGAAGCCCAAAAAAGGAGAAAGAAAAGAGGCCATAAAAAGAGGAGGCCCAAATAAAAAAATGAGAGAAAAAGAGAGAAGGGGCAATGCTACTATCCTTTTACCACACTTGTGCTTCAAAGTAGCACCATGATCTTCATGATAGAGAGTCTCCTATGTTGTCACTTCATATACTAGTGGGAATCTTTCATTATAGAACTTGGCTTGTATATTCCAATGATGGGCTTCCTCAAAATGCCCTAGGTCTTTGTGAGCAAGCGAGTTGGATGCACACCCACTAGTTTCTTTTATTGAGCTTTCATATACTTATAGCTCTAGTGCATCCGTTGCATGGAAATCCCTACTCACTCACATTGATATCTATTGATGGGCATCTCCATAGCCCGTTGATACACCTAGTCGATGTGAGACTATCTTCTCCCTTTTTGTCTTCTCCACAACCACCATTCTATTCCACCTATAGTGCTATGTCCATGGCTCACGCTCATGTATTGCGTGAAGATTGAAAAAGTTTGAGAACATCAAAAGTATGAAACAATTGCTTGGCTTGTCATTGAGGTTGTGCATGATTTAAATATTTTGTGTGGTGAAGATGGAACATAGCCAGACTATATGATTTTGTAGGGATAACTTTCTTTGGCCATGTTATTTTGAGAAGACATAATTACTTTATTAGTATGCTTGAAGTATTATTATTTTTATGTCAATATGAACTTTTGTCTTGAATCTTCTGGATCTGAATATTCATATCACAAGTAGGAAGAATTACATTGAAATTATGCCAACTAGCATTCCACATCAAAAATTATCTTTTTATCATTTACCTACTCGAGGACGAGCAGGAATTAAGCTTGGGGATGCTTGATACGTCTCCAACGTATCTGTAATTTTTGATTGCTCCATGCTATATTATCTACTGTTTTGGGAAATATTGGGCTTTATTATCCACTTTTATATTATTTTTGGGACTAACCTATTAACTGGAGGCCCAGCCCAGATTTGCTGTTTTATGCCTATTTTAGTGTTTCGAAGAAAAGGAATATCAGATAGAGTCGAAACGGAACGAAATCAACTGGAGAAGTTATTTTTGGAAGGAAACACCCTTGATGGACTTGGACCCCACGTTAAGGAAGGAATGAGGTGCTCACGAGGGTGGGGGGCGTGCCCCTCTGTCTCGTGGGGCCCTCGTGGCTCCCCTGACGTACCTCCTGCACCCATATATACCTACATGACCTAAAACTTCTAGAACGAAAGATAGATCGGGAGTTCCGCCGCTAGAAGCCTCCGTAGCCACCAAAAGTCAATCGGGACCCTGTTTCGGCACCCTGCCGGAGGGGGGGAACCCTCATCGGTGGCCATCTTCATCATCCCGGTGCTCTCCATGACGAGGAGGGAGTAGTTCTCCCTCGGGGCTGAGGGTATGTACAAGTAGCTATGTGTTTGATCTCTCTCTCTCGCGCGCGTTCTTGATTTGGCACGATCTTGATGTATCGCGAGCTTTGCTATTTTAGTTGGATAATATGATGTTTCTTCCCTCCTCTACTCTCTTGTAATGAATTGAGTTTTCCCCTTGAAGTAATCTTATCGGATTGAGTCTTTAAAGACTTGAGAACACTTGATGTATGTCTTGCCATGGATATCTGTGGTGACAATGGGATACCACGTGCCACTTGATGTATGTTAAGGTGATCAACTTGCGGGTTTCGTGACATTGGGAACCTATGCATAGGGGTTGGCACACGTTTTCGTTGTGATTCTCCGGTAGAACTTTGGGGCACTCTTTGAGGTCCTTTGTGTTGGTTGAATAGATGAATCTGAGATTGTGTGATGCATATCGTATAATCATACCCACGGATACTTGAGGTGACATTGGAGTATCTAGGTGACATTAGGGTTTTGGTTGATTTGTGTCTTAAGGTGTTATTCTAGTATGAACTCTAGGGCTGTTTGTGACATTTATAGGAATAGCCCACCGGATTGATTGGAAAGAATAACTTTGAGGTGGTTTCGTACCCTACCATAATCTCTTCGTTTGTTGTCCGCTATTAGTGACTGTGGAGTGAATCTTTGTTGCATGTTGAGGGATAGTTATGTGATCCAATTATGTTAGTATTGTTGAGAGAACTTACACTAGCGAAAGTATGAACCCTAGGCCTTGTTTACCATCATTGCAATACTGTTTACGTTCACTTTTATCACTTGCTACCTTGCTGTTTTTATAATTTCAGATTACAAATACTCATATCTACTATCCATATACCACTTGTATCACCATCTCTTCGCCGAACTAGTGCGACTATACAATTTACCATTGTATTGGGTGTGTTGGGGACACAAGGGACTCTTTGTTATTTGGTCGCAGGGTTACTTGAGAGAGAACATCTTCATCCTGTGCCTCCTACGGATTGATAAACCTTAGGTCATCCACTTGAGGGAAATTTGCTACTGTCCTACAAACCTCTGCACTTGGAGGCCCAACAACGTCTACAAGAAGAAGGTTGTGTAGTAGACATCATTACTCAGCCCATTATGCATTGTAAAGACCGAATACCTTAGGGAGTGTTCGGTGTCGCGAGTTTGGCCTTATATGCATCAACTCTGAATCATGTCTTTGGTCAATAGTTGGGTTTTCCCGGCTCTCGTGTTTTGCTACCTTACGTTCTGCTCTATCGGCTAAGGTGGCACCGGGAGAACTACTGCGATTGTGCCCTGGTTCATCTGGATGAGCACCTCAGTAGAGAAAGCCGAAAACTGACTGTCATGATAAAGCGTGAGACTGGTCAACCACTCGAGGACTTAGCGGAATCTTCGCGATTCCTCCGCATTAACGAAGTACCAGTTTCCCGGTCATGAATGTACGCACACCATATTCAGACAAGCGCGGAAGTACCAGGGGCTATATAGTAGCCCCACTGTCAAACTCCTATGGCTAAGTGAAAGTGTTAAAGCAATATAGTCCGATTGCCTTGTTCGCCGCGCTATCACCTCCTTAATGGACCAAGACATTGGATCAAGTGTGAATACACGCTTTTCCGAACACCCCCGCATTATATGTGTGGGGGCTGAAGCCGACGACTGCAAACTTCCAGGTTATATACATACATAAAACGGCCGCACAGGAGGCATCATAATACTTCCAGGAAAAAGTATAAACACAACCTTTATAACCCGAATAGCATTGTTTTTACAATTGGGATACATGTAACTCGAACATAATACTCTTCGAGCACTGAGCCTCTATTAAACGAGCACCTTCTAGGACTTCTTCAAAATAGTGCTCGACCGAGACCTGGCCTATGGCCGGACCCTGGTTTGCAATAGCGCTGGCATCCATCTTTGCCCAGTATGTCTTAACACGGGCAAGAGCCATCCGCGCACCCTCTATGCACGCCGACCTCTTTACAACGTCGATATGCGGCACAGCACCAAGGAATCGTTGCACTAAACTAAAATAACTATTCGGCCTTGGTCCTTCCGGCCAAAGATGATCCACGACAGATCTCATGGCAAGCCCGGACAACCTATGGAGCTCAGCCCACTCTGCCATTTGCTAATTTAACAGCAGCAGACGCGTTGAAGCACTAAACTGCGACCAGAACAACTTTTCCACTTCATGATCTTTTTGATCTTTGAAAAACGCAGTCGCATCAGCATCACTCATTGCCAAGTCCGAATACGCGTCTGCAGCACTCCATAATTGACCCAAAGGGGCACACTTCGGATCTTCGAACTTCGTCCGTAACAAAAAGGGCTTCCCAGCCGTGATATCTCCGGCTTGACGGAGCTCCTCCTTCGTCGCTCTAATTTCATAATGGGTTTCCTTGGCTGCTTCCATTACTTTCTTCAGGTCAGCCGCTCTCGCTTGGCTTTCCTTTTCAAGAAGCTCATATCGGCCGGCGGCATCTTTCAGCTCATCAGCCATCTTGGCTATTTTATCTTCGCTCTTGCGATGAGCAGCCTATTCGGCTCTTAAGTCTTCGGCCGCCTTTAGGGCGGGCGCTTCACTCCTCCTGGCTTGTTCCTTGGCTCGGGCAAGTTCTGCCCAAAGGGTCTCCACGGTGGCAGCTCCATCTGCAGTCACGACATATTATAGATATTAGCATCATGCTCCTCTTAATATTTGTTGACCACCCGAAAATACATACCCTGTGCCTCGTCAAGCCGCTTGTTCACAAGCGCAATGTCGGCATCTGCCGTGTCAAGTTGCCGTCTCATTCTGGCCAACTCAGCAGTCCGGTCAGCCACTGGACTGTCTGCCGCCCGCACATGAAAGCAGCGCGATCATTACCTAGGACTACGATCCTCTGTTTGCCGCCCCTGGACAGCAACCAGAGTCTCAGGGGCTACTATCTGTATAGAGCACACCTAGCGTGTGCGATACCATCAAAAAATTTATATATTACTTTGCGTACCTCAAAGCCTCTTAGTAGACTCACAAAAGCTTCATGCAACCCACTTTTGGTGAAGCAAATCCTCTCAACCACCGTACCCATTAAAGTACGATGCGCCTCTGAAATAGCCGCTTTCTCCAAAAGACTCATCAGTGCGTCTGGTTACCCACCGGACAGTCTCGGACTCTTTCTGTTGCTCTCTGTAGGAGACGAATATTCCGGACTTCAGGTGGCCGAAGGGTTACCTTCTGGCCTTGACGGATCAGGAGAAACCCTCCGTGATGACACCTCAGGGTCGTCCGCCCCAGGAGGCGGGGAGGCAGGGGGAGGCGTTTCACTCTCCATCATCTCCGGAAGAAGATCCCCCGAAGACGAACTCTGTTGAGAAGGGCTATGAGCCGGACTGCAAGATATATGTCTCGGTTATTGTCCTCAGAGATAAAGCAGGATATATTTACCAAAAGTACTCTTGATTCACTTACAGTTCGGTGGAGGGCTGGCCCCCTTGCGGGCACGGTGCGGTAAGGACGCCCTCCGGGGCAGGGCCCCCTGGCGAAGGTTTTTCCAAGTCTTCAGAGGTGGTCCTTTTCCTTCCTTGGGGAGAGGGGATTCTAGATTCTCCTCCCCGATTATCCTCCTTCATGGAGACATTAGTTCCCCCGGTTTGGATGAGTGATGTTTGAGGCCCGCTTTCGGCTTCTTTATTCCCCCCTTCATCTTCCCCTGATGGCACTTGATAAAGTGCATGCTCAAGCATCCTGGCTAGTACAAGATCCGGTGAGCCTTCGGGAAGGGGGGCCGGACACCTGATCATCTTCGCCTTTCTTACCCAGTCCTGGCCAAGAGCAATTTTTTCAGAATGATGTTGGGACAAATAAAAAGATTGCATGTTCGGCCGCATAACTACTCACTTGGGTATCTGGACGGTTGTAGTTGAGACCCGCATCCTCGGTGGTATCCGGACACTTTATTCGTGATCCGAAGAACAATCCATACATCTCTTCGAGCGTCATGCCGAAGAACTGCTGAATAGTTCGCGGTCCTTCCGGGTTGAACTCCCATATGTGGAGAGATTGACGTTGGCATGGCAGGACCCGACGAACTAGCATGACTTGCATTACCTTGACAAGGATGACATCTCTCTTGAGGAGATCTCGGATGCGACTCTGCAATGTCGGCACGTCATTAACTGCCCCCCAGTCCAGCCCCTTGTTGACCCATGACGCCAGTTGCGGCGGGGGGCCCGAACGGAAGGCGGGGGGAGCTACCCACTTAGTACTCAAGGGAGCTGTGATGTAAAACCACTCCCGCTGCCATAAGTTGGACGCCTCCGGGAAGGAACCCTTTGGCCAAGGGGCATCGACGCCTTTTCTATTGTGGCGCCTCCGCATTTTGCGTGTCGCCCATCGATCATCTTTGGCTTCACATTGAAGGTCTTGAGCCATAAGCCAAAGTGTGGGGTGATGCAGAGGAAGGCCTCACACACGACGATAAATGACGAGGTGTGAAGGATGGAATCTGGGGCTAGATTGTGGAAATCGAGCCCGTAATAGAATATAAGCCCTCTAACAAAGGGATCAAGACTAAAACCTAGCCCTCGAGGAAGTGGGAAACAAATACAACGCTCTTGTTGGGTTCGGGAGTAGGGATAACCTGCCCTTGAGCAGGCAGCCTGTGCGAGATTTCAGCGGTCAGATACCTGGCTTCCCTTAGCTTCTTAATGTCCACCTCTGTGACAGAGGAAGCCATCCACCGGCCTTGAAGGTTGGATCTGGACATGGTTGAAGGTCTGAAGCACTTAGCCTGAGCCTTGGGTGTTGGAACTCAAGGTGGGGAAGGGAAGTATCGAGCGCGAGAAGAAAAGGACAGGCCTTGGCCCCTTTATAAAGAGGGCGAATATCAAGCGTCCTCCACATGCCCGTTTGGAACTTGCTTAAAATCGAGGAGTCATACTAACAAGCACGGTTGGGTTACCCACACCCGTATTGATGAGAATCCCGTAATAAGGGGACACGATCTCTGCTTCGACAAGATGTGCCAACAAAACTGCCTCGCAACACGTGCAATGGCAGGCAGGGAAAAGCGGTTCGTAATGACCGGGCCACGGCAGGACGTCACGTTATGAAAAGTTGCCAGCAGATTGGATTTGTGGAATAATATACTCTCTACGGTGGTATGTGGAATTTGCTTTGCAGAGCCGAACACGATCCTTGTGTTCAAAATCTTCTATGGAGTATTCGGAGAAGGAACCCGCCTTGCAATGCCGAAGACAATCTTTGCGCCGGACTCATCATCATTGAAGCCTGGTTCAGGGGCTACTAAGGGAGTTCTGGATTAGGGGGTCCTCTGACAGTCGGACTATATACTTTGGCAGGACTGTTGGACTATGAAGATACAAGATTGAAGACTTCGTTCCGTGTCCGGGTGGGATTCTGATACGTCTCCAACATATCTATAATTTTTTATTGTTCCATGCTAGTATATTATCAACCTTGGATGTTTTATATGCATTTATATGCTATTTTATATGATTTTTGGGACTAACCTATTAACCCAGAGCCCGGTGCCAGTTTCTGTTTTTTCCTTGTTTTAGAGTATCGCAGAAAAGGAAAATCAAACTTAGTCCAATTGACCTGAAACTTCACGGAACTTATTTTTGGAACGGAAGCAACCCAGAAGACTTGGAGTGTACGTAAGGGAAACAATGAGGAAGGCATGAGGCAGGGGGCGCCCTCCACCCTCATGGCTCCCCTGATGTATTTCTTCCGCCTATATATATATCCATATACCCTAAAACTATCGGGGAGCACAATAGATCGGGAGTTCCACCTCCTGAAGCCTCCGTAGCCACCGAAAACCAATCTAGACCCGTTCCGGCACCTTGCTGGAGGGGGCAATCCCTCTACGGTGGACATCTTCATCATCCCGGTGCTCTCCATGACAAGGATGGAGTAGTTCTCCCTCGAGGCTGAGGGTATGTACCAGTAGCTATGTGTTTGATCTCTCTCTCTCTCTCTCTCGTGTTCTTGATTTGGCACGATCTTAATGTATTGCGAGCTTTGCTATTATAGTTGGATCTTATGATGTTTCTCCTCCCCCTCTACTCTCTTGTAATGGATTGAGTTTCCCCTTCGAAGTTATCTTACTGGATTGAGTCTTTAAAGATTTGATAACACTTCATGTATGTCTTGCCGTGCGTATCTGTGGTGACAATGGGATATCATGTGGTTCACTTGATGTATGTTTTGGTGATCAACTTGCGGGTTCCGCCCATGAACCTATGCAGAGGGGTTGGCACATGTTTTCGTCGTGATTCTCCGGTAGAAACTTTGGGGCACTCTTTGAGGTTCTATGTGTTGGTTGAATAGATGAATCTGAGATTGTGTGATGCATATCGTATAATCATACCCGCGGATACTTGAGGTGACATTGGAGTATCTAGGTGACATTAGGGTTTTGGTTGATTTGTGTCTTAAGGTGTTATTCTAGTATGAACTCTAGGGCTATTTGTGACACTTATAGGAATAGCCCAACGGATTGATTGGAAAGAATAACTTTGAGGTGATTTCGTACCCTACCATAATCTCTTCATTTGTTCTCCGCTATTAGCTAGTGACTTTGGAGTGACTCTTTGTTGCATGTTGAGGGATAGTTATATGATCCAATTATGTTATTATTGTCGAGAGGACTTGCACTAGTGAAAGTATGAACCCTAGGCCTTGTTTCAACACATTGCAATACCGTTTACGCTCACTTTTATCATTCGTTACCTTGCTGTTTTTATATTTTCAGATTACAAAAACTGTTATCTACCATCCATATACCACTTGTATCACCATCTCTTCGCCGAACTAGTGCACCTATACAATTTACCATTGTATTGGGTGTGTTGGGGACACAAGAGACTCTTTGTTATTTGGTTGCAGGGTTGCTTGAGAGAGACCATCTTCATCCTACGCCTCCTATGAATTGATAAACCTTAGGTCATCCACTTGAGGGAAATTTGCTACTGTCCTACAAACCTCTGCACTTGGAGGCCCAACAACGTCTACAAGAAGAAGGTTGTGTAGTAGACATCAAACTCTTTTCTGGCGCCGTTGCCGGGGAGGTTAGCGCTTGAAGGTATATCTTTAGATCTTGCAATCGAATCTTTTTGTTTCGTGTTTTATCACTAGTTTAGTCTATAAAATAAAACTACAAAAAATGGAATTAAGGTTACCTCATATGCTTCATCTTTTTAATATCTATCATGAAAATAAGGATTCCGATAATTGTGCTCAAGTGTTAGAAGAAGAATGCATTAAAATGTTTGGCACTAAATCTTTGAATGATGAGCATGATTGCAATGTTGTTAGTATGAAGTCCTTGAATATCCATAGTACTAATGATGATTGCACTAGTTATGATGAAGATGTTTCCTATAAACATGTCAATTTTTGTGGAGTGCATTGGGTTTGCAAGTACACACTAAATAGGGAAGATAGATATTGTAAGAGGCATAAGCATTTAGAAACTAAATGGTTGCAAGAAAGGCTAGAAGCTTGTGCTGAAAATTTAAATTTTCTTAGCCGTACTTGTGAACTTTGCAATGAACATGATCATTTTAGTACCCAATGCAAATTGTTTCATGATCGCATCGTGTCCAAAAATTGTGATGACTTGATTTGTCTTGCACATCATAATGAACTTAATTTGCTCTTGGGTTATGAAGAAATGAAACGTATAACTAAGGTTATTCAGGAATTTGCCCTTTATAGAGTTCTTAACTTTGATCTAGAAGAAATTTATATGTATTGTGCGGTGAATTGTATTGAAAATCCTTATATTGCCAATTACATAAGAAAAGAAAACAAATAGAGGATGAAGAGAATACTAATTAAAGGGAAGAGACTTCCCAATATCCTCCTATTATTTCTTATGATGAATCAGGTAACGAGGAGGAGCCTTATATTCAACCAATCTCATTAATAAGGAGCTCTAAAAAGAGGATTGAACCCACACATGATGTGGTGAAGAAGGAGAAAAGAAAAAGGAAGAGAGGTAAAAACATATCTCTCCCAAATAATGTTGCTCCTATTACCATTGTGCCTCATGAAAATATAATTGTGGAAGATGATGCACTTGATGATGATCTTGTTATGCCTATTGCTTGTTGTGATGATTATGATTGGGAAGATAATGATACTTCTTATAATCTTGAAAATGTTTTTGGCACTTGCTTGGAAGAATATGATAATTGCTATACTATTGGTGCTATCTATACTATTAATGATGAGGGTGATTATGCTTATGATATGAAAAGGCCCAAGCTTGGGGATGCTACGTTTAATGAAGATGATATTTTTAGTCTCCCAAGTTTTCATATGCAAATTTATAATGAAGATAGCATGCCTCCTACTTATGATGATTATATTTATGAAAGTGGATTTGGAGAGGTCATGACTTTATTTAGTAATGATTCCACTATCTTGGAAGAGGTTTCAATTGATTATGATGAGAACAAAGTTGCTACTTATGATGATTATTGTGATGAAACATATGCTATAAAAAGTAGTGATGATTATATTTATAAAACTTGTCATGATTATGATTACCCCTTTTCTGAACATTACTCTTTTAATGTGGAAACAATTTATAGTATTCGAGTCTCTTATGATACTCCCACTATTCCTAATGAGAAGAATTTTGCTTATGTGGAGAGTAATAAAAATTCTATGCTTATACATCATGAAAATAATGCTTTAGGTGCCGGTTATATTGTTGAATTCATTCATGATGCTACTGAAAATTATTATGAGGGAGGAATATATGCTTGTAGGAATTGCAATAATAACAAGTTTCCTCTCTATGTGCTTAAAGTTATGAAGTTATGCTTGTTTTACCTTCCTATGCAAGTTGATTCTTGTTCACATAAGTTGTTTGCTCACAAAATCCCTATGCATAGGAAGTGGGTTAGTCTTAAATGTGCTAGTCATATTCTTCATGATGCCCTCTTTATGTTACAATTCTTATCTTTTATGTGAGCAACATTGAAATCATCATGCCTAGCTAGGGGCGTTAAATGTTAGCGCTTGTTGGGAGGCAACCCAACTTTATTTTTATTCCTTGCTTTTTGCCCCTGTTTAGTAATAAATATTTTATCTATCCTCTGTTATGATTGAGTTTTTATGTTTTAATTAGTGTTTGTGCCAAGTAGAACCATTGGGAAGACTTGGGGAAAGTCTTGTTGATCTTGCTGTAAAAAACAGAAACTTTAGCGCTCACGAGAATTGCTGCCACGTTTTATTAGAGAGTGCTATTTAGTTAATTATTTTTGAAGATTATTAATAGATAAATTCCTCACGTCCATAAATTTATTTTAGAATTTTTGGGGTTCCAGAAGTTTATGTTAGTTACAGATTACTACAGACTGTTCTGTTTTTGACAGATTCTGTTTTCGTGTGTTGTTTGCTTATTTTAATGAATCTATGGCTAGTAAAAGAGTTTATAAACCATATAGAAGTTGGAATTCAGTAGGTTTAAAACCAATATAAATTAAGAATGAGTTCATTACAGTACCTTGAAGTGGTGTTTTGTTTTGTTTCGCTAACGGAGCTTACGAGTTTTCTGTTAAGTTTTGTGTTGTGAAGTTTTCAAGTTTTGGGTAAAGATTTGATGGACTATGGAATAAGGAGTGGCAAGAGCCTAAGCTTGGGGATGCCCAAGGCACCCCAAGGTAATATTCAAGGACAACCAATAGCCTAAGCTTGGGGATGCCCCGGAAGGCATCCCCTCTTTCGTCTACTTCCATCGGTAACTTTACTTGGAGCTATATTTTTATTCGCCACATGATATGTGTTTTGCTTGGAGCGTCATTTTATTTACTTTTGTTTTGCTTGCTGTTTGAATAAAATACCAAGATCTGAAATTATTAAATGTTAGAGATTCTTCACATAGTTGCATGATTATTAGACTACTCATTGATCTTCACTTATATCTTTCAGAGTAGTTTGTCATTTACTCTAGTGCTTCACTTATATCTTATTAGAGCACGGTGGTGGTTTTATTTTGAAGAAATAATTGATCTCTCTCCTACTTCACTTATATTATTTTGAGAGTCTTAAACAGCATGGTAATTTGCTTTGGTTATGAAACTAGTCCTAATATGATGGGCATCCAAGAGGGATGTAATAAAAACTTTCATATAAGTGCATAAAATGCTAAGAGAAGTTTGATACTTGATGATTGTTTTGAGATATGGAGGTAATAATATCAAAGTCGTGCTAGTTGAGTAGTTGTGAATTTGAGAAATGCTTGTGTTGAAGTTTGCAAGTCCCATAGCATGCACGTATGGTAAATGTTATGTAACAAATTTGAAACATGAGGTGTTCTTTGATTGTCTTCCTTATGAGTGGCGGTCGGGGACGAGCGATGGTCTTTTCCTACCAATCTATCCCCCTAGGAGCATGCGCGTAGTGCTTGGTTTTTGATTACTTGTAGATTTTTGCAATAAGTATGTGAGTTCTTTATGACTAATGTTGAGTCCATGGATTATACACACACTCACCGTTCCATCATTGCTAGCCTCTTCGGTACCGTGCATTGCCCTTTCTCACGTTGAGAGTTGGTGCAAACTTCGCCGGTGCATCCAAACCCCGTGATACGATACACTCTTTCGCACATAAACCTCCTTATATCTTCCTCAAAACAGCCACCACACCTACCTATTATGGCATTTCCGTAGCCATTCCGAGATGTATTGCCATGCAACTTTCCACCGTTCCGTTTATTATGACACGCATCATCATTGTCATATTACTTTGCATGATCATGTAGTTGACATCGTATTTGTGGCAAAGCCACCATGCATAATTTATCATACATGTCACTCTTGATTCATTGCCCATCCCGGTACACCGCCGGAGGCATTCATATAGAGTCATACTTTGTTCTAGTATCGAGTTGTAATCTATGAGTTGTAAATAAATAGAAGAGTGATGATCATCATCAATAGAGCATTGTCCCAAAAAAAGAAAGGCCAAATAAAAAATAAAAAATAAAAATAATATAATGGACAATGCTACTATCCTTTTTTTCACACTTGTGCTTCAAAGTAGCACCATGATCTTCATGATAGAGAGTCTCTTGTTTTGTCACTTTCATATACTAGTGGGAAATTTTCATTATAGAACTTGGCTTGTATATTCCAACAATGGGCCTCCTCAAGTGCCCTAGGTCTTTGTGAGCAAGCAAGTTGGATGCACACCCACTTAGTTTCTTTTGTTGAGCTTTCATACATTTATAGCTCTAGTGCATCTGTTGCATGGCAATCCCTACTCCTTGCATTGACATCAATTGATGGGCATCTCCATAGCCCATTGATTAGCCGCATCGATGTGAGACTTTCTCCTTTTTGTCTTCTCCACATAACCCCCTCATTATATTCTATTCCACCCATAGTGCTATATCCATGGCTCACGCTCATGTATTGCGTGAAAGTTGAAAAAAGTTTGAGATTACTAAAGTATGAAACAATTGCTTGGCTTGTCATCGGGGTTGTGCATGATGAGAGCATTCTTCTGTGACGAAAATGGAGCATGACTAAACTATATGATTTTGTAGGGATGAACTTTCTTTGGCCATGTTATTTTGAGAAGACATGATTGCTTAGTTAGTATGCTTGAAGTATTATTATTTTTATGTCAACATTAAACTTTTGTCTTGAATCTTATGGATATGAATATTCTTGCTACAATAAAGAGAAATACATGATGAATATGTTAGGTAGCATTCCACATCAAAAATTCTGTTTTTATCATTTACCTACTCGAGGACGAGCAGGAATTAAGCTTGGGGATGTTGATACGTCTCCAACGTATCTATAATTTTTGATTGTTCCATGCTATTATATTATCAACATTGGATGTTTTATATGCATTTATATGCTATTTTATATGATTTTTGGGACTAACCTATTAACCCAGAGCCCAGTGCCAGTTTCTGTTTTTCTTGTTTTAGAGTATTGCAGAAAAGGAAAATCAAACGGAGTCCAATTGACCTGAAACTTCACGGAACTTATTTTTGGAACGGAAGCAACCCAGAAGACTTGGAGTGTACGTAAGGGAAGCAACAAGGAAGGCACGAGGCAGGGGGCGCGCCCACCCCCTAGGCGCGCCCTCCTCCTCGTGGGCCCCTCGTGGCTCCCCTGATGTATTTCTTCTGCCTATATATATATCCATATACCCTAAAACTATCGGGGAGCACAATAGATAGGGAGTTCCGCCGCCAGAAGCCTCCGTAGCCACCGAAAACCAATCTAGACCCGTTATGGCACCCTGCCGAAGGGGGCAATCCCTCTACGGTGGACATCTTCATCATCCCGGTGCTCTCCATGACAAGGAGGGAGTAGTTCTCCCTCAGGGCTGAGGGTATGTACCAGTAGCTATGTGTTTGATCTCGACGTTCATACCCTCTTAGATCAAACACATAGCTACTGGTACATACCCTCAGCCCCGAGGGAGAACTACTCCCTCCTCGTCATGGAGAGCGCCGGGATGATGAAGATGGCCACCGGTGAGGGTTCCCCCCTCTGGCAGGGTGCCGGAACAGCGTCCCGATTGACTTTTGGTGGCTACGGAGGCTTCTGGCGGTAGAACTCCCGATCTATTGTTCGTTCTGGAAGTTTTAGGGTATATGGAGTTATATAGGCGGAAGAAGCACGTCAGGGGAGCCACGGGGGCCCCACGAGGCAGGGGGCGCGCCCTAGGGGGGGTGCCCCCACCCTCGTGGGCAGCTTCCGTATCTTCTGACGTGGGGTCCAAGTCCATCAGGTGTGTTTCCTTCCAAAAATAACTTCTCCAGTTGATTTCGTTCCGTTTCGACTCCGCCTGATATTCCTTTTCTTCAAAACACTAAAATAGGCATAAAACAACAAATCTGGGCTGGGCCTCCGGTTAATAGGTTAGTCCCAAAAGTAATATAAAAGTGGATAATAAAGCCCAATATTGCCCAAAACAATAGATGATATAGCATGGAGCAATCAAAAATTATAGATACGTTGGAGACGTATCAAGCATCCCCAAGCTTAATTCCTGCTCGTCCTCGAGTAGGTAAATGATAAAAAGATGGTTTTTGATGTGGAATGCTAGTTGGCATAATTTCAATGTAATTCTTCTTACTTGTGATATGAATATTCAGATCCATAAGATTCAAGACAAAAGTTCATATTGACATAAAAATAATAATACTTCAAGCATACTAACTAAGCAATCATGTCTTCTCAAAATAACATGGCCAAAGAAAGTTATCCCTACAAAATCATATAGTCTAGCTATGCTCCATCTTCACCACACAAAATATTTAAATCATGCACAACCCCGATGACAAGCCAAGCAATTGTTTCATACTTTTGTTGTTCTCAAACTTTTTCAATCTTCACGCAATACATGAGCGTGAGCCATGGACATAGCACTATAGGTGGAATAGAATGGTGGTTGTGGAGAAGACAAAAAGGAGAAGATAGTATCACATCAACTAGGCATATCAATGGGCTATGGATATGCCCATCAATAGATATCAATGTGAGTGAGTAGGGATTGCCATGCAACGGATGCACTAGAGCTATAAGTGTATGAAAGCGCAACAAAAGAAACTAGTGGGTGTGCATCCAACTTGCTTGCTCACGAAGACCTAGGGCATTTTGAGGAAGCCCATCATTGGAATATACAAGCCAAGTTCTATAATGAAATATTCCCACTAGTATATGAAAGTGACAACATAGGAGACTCTCTATCATAAAGAGCATGGTGCTACTTTGAAGCACAAGTGTGGTAAAAGGATAGTAGCATTGCCCCCCCTTTTTTATTTGGCCTTTCTTTTTTTATTTGGCCTTTATTTTTTTATTTGCCCTTTCTTTTTTATGGCCTTTCTCTTTTTTTGTGACAATGCTCTATTGAATGATGATCATCACACTTCTATTTATTACAACTCAATGATACAACTCGATACTAGAACAAAGTATGACTCTATATGAATGCCTCCGGCGGTGTACTGGGATATGCAATGAATAAAGAGTGACAAGTATGAAAGAATCATGAACAGTGGCTTTGCCACAGATACTATGTCAACTACATGATCATGCTAAGCAATATGACAATGATGAATGTGTCACGATGAACGGAATGGTGGAAAATTGCATGGCAATATATCTCGGAATGACTATGGAAATGCCATAATAGGTAGGTATGGTGGCTGTTTTGAGGAAGGTATATGGTAGGTGTATGATACCGGCGAAAAGTGCGCGGTATTAGAGAGGCTAGCAAAGGTGGAAGGGTGAGAGTGCGCATAATCCATGGACTCAACATTAGTCATAAAGAACTCATATACTTATTGCAAAAATCTAGAAGTTATCAAAGCAAAGTATTACGCGCATGCTCCTAGGGGGATAGATTGGTAGGAAAAGACCATCGCTCGTCCCCGACCGCCACTCATAAGGAAGACAATCAATAAATAAATCATGCTCCGACTTCATCACATAACGGTTCACCATACATGCATGCTACGGGAATCACAAACTTCAACACAAGTATTTCTCAAATTCACGACTACTCAACTAGCATAACTCTAATATCACCATCTCCATATCTCAAAACAATTATCATGTATCAAACTTCTCATAGTATTCAACACACTCATATGAGAATTTTATTATTCTTGAATACCTAGCATATTAGGATTTTAAGCAAATTACCATGCTATTTAAGACTCTCAGAATGATATAAGTGAAGCATGAGAGTTCATCTATTTCTTCAAAATAAAACTACCACCATGCTCTAAAAGATATAAGTGAAGATCAATGAGTAGTCGAATAATTATGCAACTATGTGAAGACTCTCTAACATTTAATAATTTCAGATCTTGGTATTCTATTCAAACAGCAAGCAAAGCAAAATAAAATGACATCTAAGAATAGCAAACATCATGTGAAGAAGCAAAAACTTAGGATCAACCGATACTAACCGATAGTTGTTGAAGAAGAAAGGTGGGATGCCAACCGGGGCATCCCCAAGCTTAGATGCTTGAGACTTCTTGAAATATTATCTTGGGGTGCCTTGGGCATCCCCAAGCTTGAGCTTTCATGTCTCCTTAATTCCTCTCATATCACGGTCTCCCTAAATCTCAAAAGCTTCATCCACACAAAACTCAACAAGGACTCGTAAGATAAGTTAGTATAAACCATTGCAAAAACCTTATCATACTCTACTGTAGAAAATCACTAAAATTATTATTCAACATTTAATACTAAATGCCTCTGCATATTTAATAGTCGTATCCTCAAATAGAATCATTAAAGAAGCAAACATATGCAAACAATGCAAACATAACATCAATCTGCCTAAACAGGATAGTCTGTAAAGAATGCTGCAACATCCATACTTCCCTAGCTCCAAAAATTATGAAAGAAAATTCCCACTGTAGTAAATTTATCAGAGCTTAATATGCAAAAGGTTGCAATATTTTATAACATTCTGACTTTTCAAGGGAATTATTGCAACAGCGGTAAACTTTCTGTTTTCAAACAACAACATGTGGACTTCTAAAATAGGCATAGTAAAGGCCATCAATGCCACTTTTATTGAAATAAAAGATGCAAAACATTGTTCTAAATAACAGCAAGCAAATTCTAACAAAATAAATTGACGCTCCAAGCAAAACACATATCATGTGGCGAATAAAAATATAGCTCCAAGTAAAGTTACCGATGAACGAAGACGAAAGAGGGGATGCCTTCCGGGGCATCCCCAAGCTTAGGCTCTTGGTTATCCTTGAATATTACCTTGGGGTGCCTTGTGCATCCCCAAGCTTAGGCTCTTTCCACTCCTTATTCCATAGTCCATCAAATCCTTACCCAAAACTTGAAAACTTCACAACACAAAACTTAACAGAAAACTCATAAGCTCCGTTAGTATAAGAAAATAAATCACCACTTCAAGGTACTGTAATGAACTCATTCTTTATTTATATTGGTGTTAAACCTACTGTATTCCAACTTCTATATGGTTTATAAACTATTTTACTAGCCATAGATTCATCAAAATAAGTAAACAACACATGAAAAACAGAATCTGTCAAAATAGAACAGTCTGTAATAATATGGATGAAACGTATACTTCTGAAACTCATAAAATTATAAAATAAATTGCTGGACCTGAGGAATTTACCTATTAATCATATTCAAAAATAATTAACTAAATATCACTCTCCAAATAAAAATGGCAGCAATTCTCGTGAGCGCTAAAGTTTCTGTTTTTTACAGTATGATCACAAAGACTTCCCCCAAATCTTCCCAAAGGTTCTACTTGGCACAAACACTAATTAAACACATAAAACCACATCTAAACAGAGGCTATATGAATTATTTATTACTAAACAGGAACAAAAAGCAAGGAACTAAAATAAAATTGGGTTGCCTCTCAACAAGCGCTATCGTTTAACGCCCCTAGCTAGGCATGATGATTTCAATGATGCTCACATAAAGGATAAGAGTTGAAACATAAAGAGAGCATCATGAAGAATATGACTAGCACATTTAAGCCTAACCCACTTCCTATGCATAGGGATTTTGTGAGCAAACAACTTATGGGAACAATAATCAACTAGCATAGGAAGGCAAAACAAGCATAACTTCAAGATTTGAAGCACATAGAGAGGAAATTTGATATTATTGCAATTCCTACAAGCATATATTCCTCCCTCATAATAATTTTTTCAGTAGAATCATGAATGAATTCAACAATATAACCATCACCTAAATAATTCTTTTCATGACCTACTTGCATAGAAAATTTACTACTCTCCACATAAGCAAAATTCTTCTCATTCGGAATAGTGGGAGTATCATAAGAGACTTGAATACTATAAATTGTTTCCACATTAAAAGAGTAATGTTCAGAGAAGGGGTAATCATAACCATGACAAGTTTTATAAATATAATCACTACTTTTTATAGCATAAGTATCATCACAATATCATCATAAGTAGGAGGCATGCTATCATCATTATAAACTTGCATATCAAAACTTGGGAGACTAAAAATATCATCTTCATTAATCATAGCTTCCCCAATCTTGGGACAAACATTAATTGCAGCAAATATATTCTCAAATATGTCATCCTCATCAAACATAGCTTCCCCAAGCTTGGGCCTTTTCATATCATAAGCATAATCACTCTCATCATTAATAGTATGGATAGCACCAATAGTATAGCAATTATCATATTCTTCCAAGCAAGTGCCAAAAAGATTTTCCAGATCATAAGAAGTATCATTATCTTCCACAATTATATTTTCATGAGGCACAATAGTAATAGGAGCATCATTATTTGGGAGAGATATCTTTTTACCTCTCTTCCTTTTTCTTTTCTTCTTCTTCACCACATCATGTGTGGGTTCAATCCTCTTTTTGGAGCTCCTTATGAATGAGATTGGTTGAATAGGAGGCTCTTCCTCGTTACCCGATTCATCATAAGAAATAATATGATGGTATTGGGAAGTCTCTTCCCTTTCATTAGTATTCTCTTCATCTTCTATTTGTTTTCTTTTCTTTATGTAGTTGGCAGTATAAGGATTTTCAATGCAATTCACCGCACAATACATATAAATTTTCTCTAGATCGAAACGAAGAACTCTATCAAGATTAAATTTATTAATACCCTTAGTTATACGTTTCATTTCTTCATAACCCAAAATAAGGCTAAGCTCTTTATGATGCTCAAGGGTAATCAAGTTATCACAATGTTTGGACACGACTTGATCATGAAACAAATAGCATTGGAGCTTTAAATGACCATGTTCATTGCAAAGTTCACAAGGGGCGCAAAAAATATTGAATTTTTCAGCACAATCATCAAGACTTTCTTGCAACAATTTGGTTTCTAAGTACTTATGCCTCTTGCAATATCTATCTTCCCTATTTGGTGCGTACTTGCAAACCCAGTCTACTCCAGAAAAATTGACATGTTTATAGGAGGCATTTTCATCATAACTAGTGCAATCATCATTAGCATCATGGACATTCAAAGAATTCGTACTAACAACATTGCAATCATGCTCATCATTCAAATATTTAGTGCCAAACATTTTATAGATTTCTTCTTCTAGCACTTGAGCACAATTATCCTTTCCATCATACTCACGAAAGATATAAAAAACGTGAAGCGTATGAGACAAACTCAATTCCATTTTTTTGTAGTTTTCTTTTATAAACTAAACTAGTGATAAAACAAGAAACTAAAAGACTTGATTGCAAGATCTAAAGATATACCTTCAAGCGCTAACCTCCCCGGCAACGGTTCCAGAAAAGAGCTTGATGTCTACTACACAACCTTCTTCTTGTAGACATTGTTGGGCCTCCAAGTGCAGAGGTTTGTAGGACAGTAGCAAATTTCTCTCAAGTGGATGACCTAAGGTTTATCAATCCGTAGGAGGCTTAGGATGAAGATGGTCTCTCTCAAGCAACCCTGCAACCAAATAACAAAGAGTCTCTTGTGTCCCCAACACACCCAATACAATGGTAAATTGTATAGGTGCACTAGTTCGGCGAAGAGATGGTGAAACAAGTGGTATATGGATAGTAGATAAAGGTATTTGTAATCTGAAATTATAAAAACAGCAACGTAGCAAGTGATAAAAGTGAGCGTAAACGGTATTGCAATGCTAGTAAACAAGGCCTAGGGTTCATACTTTCGCTAGTGTAAGTTCCCTCAACAATACTAAGATAATTGGATCACATAACTATCCCTCAATATGCAACAAAGAGTCACTCCAAAGTCACTAATAGCGGAGAACAAACAAAGAAATTATGGTAGGGTACGAAACCACCTCAGAGTTATTCTTTCCAATCAATCCGTTGGGCTATTCCTATAAGTGTCACAAACAGCCCTAGAGTTCATACTAGAATAATACCTTAAGACACAAATCAACCAAAACCCTAATGTCACCTAGATACTCCATTGTTACCTCAAGTATCCGTGGGCATGATTATATGATATGCATCACACAATCTCAATTCATCTATTCAACCAACACATAGAACCTCAAAGAGTGCCCCAAAGTTTCTACCGGAGAATCACGACGAAAACGTGTGCCAACCCCTATGCATAGGTTCATGGGCGGAACCCGCAAGTTGGTCACCAAAACATACATCAAGTGGCACGTGGTATCCCATTGTCACCACAGATATCCACGGCAAGACATACATCAAGTGTTCTCAAATCTTTAAAGACTCAATCTGATAAGATAACTCCAAAGGGGAAACTCAATTCATTACAAGAGAGAAGAGGGGGGGAGGATAAACATAGGATCCAACTATAATAGCAAAGCTCGCGATACATCAAGATCGTATCATCTCAAGAACACAAGAGATAGAGATCAAACACATAGCTACTGGTACATACCCTCAGCCCCGAGGGAGAACTACTCCCTCCTCGTCATGGAGAGCGCCGGGATGATGAAGATGGCCACCGGTGAGGGTTCCCCCCTCCGGCAGGGTGCCGGAACAGGGTCCCGATTGACTTTTGGTGGCTACAGAGGCTTCTGGCGGCAGAACTCCCGATCTATTGTTCATTCTGGAAGTTTTAGGGTATATGGAGTTATATAGGCGGAAGAAGCACGTCAGGGGAGCCACGGGGGCCCCACGAGGCAGGGGGCGCGCCCTAGGGGGGGGGCACCCCCCACCCTCGTGGGCAGCTCCCGTATCTTATGACGTGGGGTCCAAGTCCATCAGGTGTGTTTCCTTCCAAAAATAACTTCTCTAGTTGATTTTGTTCCGTTTCGACTCCGTCTGATATTCCTTTTCTTCAAAACACTAAAATAGGCATAAAACAGCAAATCTGGGCTGGGCCTCCGGTTAATAGGTTAGTCCCAAAAGTAATATAAAAGTGGATAATAAAGCCCAATATTGCCCAAAACAGTAGATAATATAGCATGGAGCAATCAAAAATTATAGATACGTTGGAGACGTATTAGTATGACACCTAGATCGGATATGAACTCCTTCATCCAGACTCCTTCATTCGCTGCTTCCGAAGCAGCTATGTACTCCGCTTCACACGTAGATCCTGCCACGATGCTTAGTTTAGAACTGGTCCAACTGACAGCTCCACCGTTCAATATAAACACGTATCCGGTTTGCGATTTAGAGTCGTCCGGATCAGTGTCAAAGCTTGCATCAACGTAACAATTTACGATGAGGTCTTTGTCACCTCCATAAACGAGAAACATATCCTTAGTCCTTTTCAGGTATTTCAGGATGTTCTTGACCGCTGTCTAGTGATCCACTCCTGGATTACTTTGGTACCTCCCTGCTAGACTAATAGCAAGGCACACATCAGGTCTGGTACACAACATTGCATACATGATAGAGCCTATGGCTGAAGCATAGGGAACACTTTTCATTTTCTCTCTATCTTCTGTAGAGGTCGGGCATTGAGTCTTACTCAACTTCATACCTTGTAACATAGGCAAGAACCCTTTCTTAGCTTGATCCATTTTGAACTTCTTCAAAACTTTATCAAGGTATGTGCTTTGTGAAAGTCCAATTAAGCGTCTTGATCTATCTCTATAGATCTTGATGCCCAATATATAAGCAGCTTCTCAGAGGTCTTTCATTGAAAAACTCTTATTCAAGTATCCTTTTATGCTATCCATAAATTCTATATCATTTCCAATCAACAATATGTCATCCACATATAATATTAGAAATGCTACAGAGCTCCCACTCACTTTCTTGTAAATACAGGCTTCTCCAAAAGTCTTGTATAAAACCATATGCTTTGATCACACTATCAAAACGTTTATTCCAACTCCGAGAGGCTTCCTTCAAAAAAAAACTCCGAGAGGCTTGCAGTCCATAAATGGATCGCTGGAGCTTGCACACTTTTTCACTAATTGGTGTAGGCGTCACAGGAACCGGTTTCTATGATGAACTACTCTCCAATAAGGGAGAAGGTACAATTACCTCATCAAGTTCTACTTTCCTCCCACTCACTTCTTTTGAGAGAAACTCCTTCTATAGAAAGGATCCATTCTTAGCAACAAATGTCTTGCCTTCAGATCTGTGATAGAAGGTGTACCTAACAGTCTCCTTTGGGTATCCTATGAAGATAAATTTCTCCGATTTGGGTTCGAGCTTATCAGGTTGAAGCTTTTTCACATAAGCATCGCAGCCCCAAACTTTAAGAAACGACAACTTTGGTTTCTTGCCAAACCACAGTTCATAAGGTGTCGTCTCAACAGATTTTGATGGTGCCCTATTTAACATGAATGCAGCAGTCTCTAAAGCATAACCCCAAAACGATAGCAGTAAATCAGTAAGAGACATCATAGATCGCACCATATCTAGTAAAGTACGATTACAACATTCGGACACACCATTACGCTGTGGTGTTCTGGGTGGCATGAGTTGCGAATCTATTCCACATTGTTTCAAATGTAGATCAAACTCGTAACTCAAATATTCTCCTCCACGATCAGATCATAGAAACTTTATTTTCTTGTTACAATGATTTTCCACTTCACTCTGAAATTCTTTGAACTTTTCAAATGTTTTAGACTTATGTTTCATTAAGTAGATATACCCATATCTGCTCAAATCATCTGTGAAGGTGAGAAAATAACAATACCCGTCGTGAGCCTCAATATTCATCAGACCACATACATCAGTATGTATGATTTCCAACAAGTCAGTTGCTCGCTCCATTGTTTTGGAGAACGGCGTTTTAGTCATCTTGCCCATGAGGCATGGTTCACAAGTACCAAGTGATTCATAATCAAGTGATTCCAAAAGTCTATCAGTATGGAGTTTCTTCATGCGCTTTACACCAATATGACCCAAACGACAGTGCCACAAGTAAGTTGCACTATCATTATCAACTCTGTATCTTTTGGCTACAACATTATGAATATGTGTATCACTACTATCGAGATTTAACACAAATAGACCACTCTTCAAGGGTGCATGACCATAAAAGATATTACTCATATAAATAGAACAACCATTATTCTCAGATTTAAATGAATAACCGTCTCGCATCAAACGAGATCTAGATATAATGTTCATGCTCAATGCTGGCACAAAATAACAATTATTTAGGTCTAAAACTAATCCCTAAGGTAGGTGTAGAGGTAGCATGCCGACGGCGATCACCTCGACTTTGGAACCATTTCCCACGCGCATCGTCACCTCGTCCTTAGCCAGTCTTTGCTTAATCCGTAGTCCCTGTTTCGAGTTGCAAATATTAGCAACAGAACCAGTATCAAATACCCAGGTGCTACTGCGAGCTCTAGTAAGGTACACATCAATAACATGTATATCACATATACCTTTGTTCACCTTGCCATCCTTCTTATTCGCCAAATACTTGGGGCAGTTCTGCTTCCAGTGACCAGTCCCTTTGCAGTAGAAGCACTCAGTCTCAGGCTTAGGTCCAGACTTGGGTTTCTTCTCTTGAGCAGCAACTTAATTGTTGTTCTTCTTGAAGTTCCCCTTCTTCCCTTTTCCCTTTTTCTTGAAACTAGTGGTGTTATTCACCATCAACACTTGATGCTCCTTCTTGATTTCTACCTCCACAGCCTTTAGCATTGCGAAGAGCTCAGGAATCGTCTTATCTATCCCTTGCATATTATTGTTCATCACAAAGCTCTTGTAGCTTGGTGGCAGTGATTGAAGAACTCTGTCAATGACACTATCACCTAGAAGATTAACTCCCAGCTGAGTCAAGTGGTTATGATATCCAGACATTCTGAGTATATGTTCACTAACAGAACTATTCTCCTCCATCTTGCAGCTACAGAACTTATTGGAGACTTCATATCTCCAATCCGGGCATTTGCTTGAAATATTAACTTCAACTCCTGGAACATCTCATATACTCCATGACGTTCAAAATGTCGTTGAAGTCCCGGTTCTAAGCCGTAAAGCATGGCACACTGAACTGTTGAGTAGTCATCAGCTTTGCTCTGCCAGCCGTTCATAACATCTAGCGTTGCTCCTGCAGCGGGTTTGGCACCTAGCGGTGCTTTTAGGACGTAATTATTTTGTGCAGCAATGAGGATAATCCTCAAGTTACAGACCCAGTCTGTGTAATTGCTACCATCATCTTTCAACTTTGCTTTCTCAAGGAACCCATTAAAATTCAATGGAACAACAACACGTGCCATCTATCTACAATAACATAGACAAGCAAAATACTATCAAGTACTAAGTTCATGATAAATTTAAGTTCAATTAATCATATTACTTAAGAACTCCCACTTAGATAGACATCCCTCTCGTCATCCAAGTGATCACGTGATCCATATCAACTAAACCATAACCGATCATCACGTGAAATGGAGTAGTTTTCAATGGTGAACATCACTATGTTGATCATATCTACCATATGATTCACGTTTGACCTTTAGGTCTTAGTGTTCCGAGGCCATATCTGCATATGCTAGGCTCGTCAAGTTTAACCCAAGTATTCTGCGTGTGTAAAATTGTCTTACACCCGTTGCAGATGAACGTTGAGCTTATCACACCCGATCATCACGTGGTGTCTCGGCACGATGAACTTTGGCAACGGTGCATACTCAGGGAGAACACTTTTACCTTGAGATTTAGTGAGAGATCATCTTATAATGCTACCGTGAAACAAAGCAGAATAAGATGCGTAAAGGATAAACATCACATGCAATCAATATAAGTGATATGATATGGCCATCATCATCTTGTGCCTTTGATCTCCATCTCCAAAGCACCATCATGATCACCATCGTCACCGGCGCGACACCTTGATCTCCATCGTAGCATCATTGTTGTCTCGCCAACTATTGGTTCTACGACTATCGCTACCGCTTAGTGATAAAGTAAAGCAATTACATGGCAATTGCATTGCATACAATAAAGCGACAACCATATGGCTCCTGCCAGTTGTCGATAACTCCGTTACAAAACATGATCATCTCATACAATAAAATGTAGCATCATGCCTTGACCATATGACATCACAATATGCCCCGCAAAAACAAGTTAGACGTCCTCTACTTTGTTGTTGCAAGTTTTACGTGACTGCTACGGGCTGAGCAAGAACCATTCTTACCTACACATCAAAACCACAATGATAGTTTGTCAAGTTAGTGTTGTTTTAACCTTCCCAAGGACCGGGCGTAGTCACACTCGGTTCAACTAAAGTTGGAGAAACTGACACCCGCCAGCCACCTGTGTGCAAAGCACATCGGTAGAACCAGTCTCACGTAACCGTACGCGTAATGTCGGCCCAGGCCGCTTCATCCAACAATATTGCCGAACCAAAGTATGACATGCTGGTAAGCAGTATGACTTGTATCGCCCACAACTCACTTGTGTTCTGCTCGTGCATATAACATCTACGCATAAACCTGGCTCGGATGCCACTATTGGGGAACGTAGTAATTTCAAAAAAAAATCCAACGCACATGCAAGATCATGGTGATACATAGCAACAAGAGGGGAGAGTGTCGTCCACGTACCCTCGTAGACTGTTAAGCGGAAGCGTTATAACAACGCGGTTGATGTAGTCGTACGTCTTCATGATTGACCGATCTTCAGTACCGAACGTATGGCACCTCCGCGTTCAGCACACGTTCAGCTCGGTGACGTCCCGCGAACTCACGATCCAGTAGAGCTCGAGGGAGAGTTTCGTCAGCACGACGGCGTGGTGACGATGTTGATGAAGATACCGATGCAGGGCTTCACCTAAGCACCGCTACGATATAACCAAGGTGGATTATGGTGGTGGGGGGCACCGCACACGGCTAAGAGATCAACATATCAATTGTTGTGTCTTTGGGGTGCCCCTGCCCTCGTATATAAAGGGGGGAGGAGGAGAGGGCCGACCAAGGGAGAGGCGCGCCCAAGGGGGGGCAATCCTACTCCAAGTAGGTTTGCCCCCTCCCTTTCCTATTCCAAGAAGGAGAAGGGGGAAGGAGGAGGTGGAGAGAAGGAAGGAGAGGGGGGCCACCGTCCCCTCCCCTTGTCCAATTCGGATTGGGGCAAGGGGGGCCGCGTGCCACCTCCTGGCTGCCCTCTCTCTTCTCCACTAAGGCCCATAAGGCCCAAAAGCTTCCGGGGGGGGGGGGTTCCGGTAACCCCCGGTACTCCGGTATATGTCTGAAACCTCCCGGAACCCTTCCGGTGTCCGAACATAGTCATCCAATATATCGATCTTTACATCTCTACCATTTCGAGACTCCTCATCATGTCCGTGATCATATCCGGGACTCCGAACTACCTTCGGTATATCAAAACACAAAAACTCATAATACCGTTCGTCACAGAACTTTAAGCGTGCGGACCCTACGGGTTCGAGAACTATGTAGACATGACCGACACATGTCTTCGGTCAATAACCAATAGCAGAACCTGGATGCTCATATTGGTTCCTACATATTCTACGAAGATATTTATCGGTCAAACCGCATAACAACATACGTTGTTCCCTTTGTCATCGGTATGTTACTTGCCCGAGATTCGATCGTCGGTATCTCAATACCTAGTTCAATCTCGTTACCGGCAAGTCTCTTTACTTGTTCTGTAATGCAACATCCCGCAACTAACTCATTAGTTACATTGCTTGCAATGCTTATAGTGATGTGCATTACCGAGAGGGCCCAGAGATACCTCTCTGACAATCGGAGTGACAAATCCTAATCTCGATCTATGCCAACTCAACAAGTACCATTGGAGACACCTATAGAGCACCTTTATAATCACCCAGTTACGTTGTGATGTTTGGTAGCACACAAGGTGTTCCTCTAATAATCGGGAGTTGCATAATCTCATAGTCATAGGAACATGTATAAGTCATGAAGAAAGCAATAGCAGTAAACTAAACGATCATGTGCTAAGCTAACGGAATGGGTCATGTCAATCACATCATTCTCCTAATGATGTGATCCTGTTTATCAAATTACAACTCATGTCTATGGTTAGGAAACATAACCATCTTTGATCAACGAGCTAGTCAAGTAGAGGCATACTAGCGACACTATGTTTGTCTATGTATTCACACATGTATTATGGTTCCGGTTAATACAATTCTAGCATGACTAATAAATAATTATCATGAAATAAGGAAATAAATAATAACTTTATTATTGCCTATAGGGCATATTTCCTTCAAATGCACGGTACCGTAGAGGCTAGAAAATTGTGGAAGGTTGAGAGTGCGTATAATCCATGGACTCACATTAGTCATAAAGAACTCATATACTTATTGCAAAAGTTTATTAGCCCTCGAATAAAAGTACTACTATGCATTCCCCTAGAGGGATATATTAGTAGGAAATGACCATCGCTCGTCCCCGACCGCCACTCATAAGGAAAGCAATAAAAGAACACCTTATGTGTCAAAATTGTCACACAACTTTTACCATACGTGCATGCTACGGGACTTGCCAACCTTAACACAAGTATTTCTCAATTTCACAATTACTCAACTAGAACACTCTAATATTACCACCTTTATATCTCAAAACACTTATCAAGTATCAAACTTCTCATGATATTCAATGAACTCAATATGGAAGTTTTTATTATGCTCATCTTAGATGCTTATCACCTTCGGATTAATTTCACAATTAAAGCAAATTACCATGCTATTTAAGACTCTCAAAATAATATAAGTGAAGCATGAGAGATCAATAATTTCTATAAAATAAAACCACCACCGTGCTCTAAAAGATATAAGTGAAGCACTAGAGCAAAAACTATATAGCTCAAAAGATATAAGTGAAGCACATAGAGTATTCTAACAAATTCCAAATCATGTGTGTCTCTCTCAAAAGGTGTGTACAGAGAGGATGATTGTGATAAACTAAAAGGCAAAGACTCAAATCATACAAGATGCTCCAAGCAAAACACATATCATGTGGTGAATAAAAATATAGCCCCAAGTAAAGTTACCGATAGACGAAGACGAAAGAGGGGATGCCTTTCGGGGCATCCCCAAGCTTAAGATTTTGGTTGTCCTTGGATTTTACCTTGGGGTGACTTGGGCATCCCCAAGCTTAGTCTCTTTCCCATCCTTGTTCCATAATCCATCAAATTTTTACCCAAAACTTGAAAACTTCACAACACAAAACTTAAAAGAAAATCTCATGAGCTCCGTTAGTAAAAGAAAACAAACCACCACTTCAAGGTACTGTAATGAAATCATTCTTTATTTATATTGGTTTTAAACCTAATTTATTCCAACTTTTCTATGGTTCATAAACTCTATTACTAGCCATAGATTCATCAAAATAAGCAAACAACACACGAAAAATAGAATCTGTCAAAAACAGAATAGTCTGTACTAATCTGTAGGTTTCGAATACTTCTGGAAGCCCATGAATTCTAAAATAAATTGCTGGACGTGAGGAATTTATCTATTAATCATCTGCAAAAAGAATTAACTAAATAGCACTTTACAATAGATAGAAGCAATTCTCGCGAGCGCTAAAGTTTCTGTTTTTTACAGCAAGATCGCAAAAACTTTCCCCAAGTCTTCCCAAAGGTTCTACTTGGCACAAACACTAATTAAAAGAATAAAACCACATATAAACAGAGGCTAGATGAATTATTTATTACTAAACATAATCAAAAATAAAGAAACGAAAATAAAATTGGGTTGCCTCCCAACAAGCGCTGTCGTTTAACGCCCCTAGCTAGGCATAAAAGCGAGGATAAATCTAGTTATTGCCATCTTTGGTAGGCAATTCTTCAATAAGACACCTATAACCCCTAGGAGTTTCTTCATTTTTATTAATTATCAAACTTCTAGGCACGAAATCGAGAAAATCGTTTGTAGCAAAAGGTTCCTTAAGGATAGCGAGAAAGTTGGGGTGAACACTTATGGATTTGAGGTCCACATTTCCCTTACTAAAAGTTTCACCCTTATTTTTAGGAACATACATCAATTTGGCAATCTTAGCATTAGAAGGAGTGTTTTTCACGGAAGAAAAGGCAGACCTGTCACACCCTAGCTAGTCATGCATTAGAGTGTTGCATCATGTTTATTCTTTCATCAGAAACTTGAAATGGGGATGACAGAACCCCCAGTCCCCTCTGAAACCAATTAGGGTTACTAAAATAATTCTTCAATGAACCTGAAATGCCCTTCTAAAATGTCCATCATTTTAGCCTTGGTTCAGAACCTCTGCCAAAAATGGTGCACACTTTTCTAGGCCATCCTAGGGTTCTTGAGTTAAATCATAACTATTTGAATTTGGGCATTTAAAATAATATAAAATATTTAAATACTCAAATATCTCCAAACTAAAATGTTTCATGTTGGAAATATTCCAACTATGGACCAGGAGTAGTTTGGTGAATTTTGGAGTTGTCTAGGTATTTTATTTAACTCAACACAGTTGCAGAAATATTAAATAAAACAGAAAACAGAAAATAAATAAAGGGAGAAGCTTACCTGGGCTCCTCCCTGTTCAGCCCAGCCAGCTGGCCGGCCCAGCCCAGCACTGTAGCTCCCCGTCGTCTTCCTCCCCACGCCCCGAAGCTGCTGCGTGCTCGCGCGCGCGCGGCCGCGCGGCCACCTCCTGCTTGCCGACGCCCCCCCTGGCCGCGTGGACGACGCCCGCAGCCGTCCCGACCCCCCCTGCTCTCGCTCACTCTCCCCCGTTTCTCCCTCGCTCTCTCTCGCTCTCGGCCGAACACCACCGTTGCCGCCGTTCGCCGTAGCCACTGACTTCGGCCACCCCTCGCTCCCCCGAGTAGCTCAGAAGCTCCGCCTCGACTCCCTCTTCCTCCCCACCGCTCCACGAGTCCCCGGAAGCCCTGCATCGCCGCCACGTCGCCGTTCCCCTCTTCGGACTCCGACCACCGTCGCCGACGAATTCGCCGTCTCCAGCGCGTCCCCGAGCCCGCTTCGACGCCCACTGCAACCGCGGTGAGCCCCCGAGCCGTTTCCCCCTCTCCTTCCCCTCGTTCCCTCACCGTAGCTGCATCCCCACCTCAGGCTGAACCTCCGCCGTCGCCAAGCTCGCCGTCGACGCAGCTCCGGTGACCATTTGGTCACCCCGGCGAGTCCAACGCGTTCACAGAACCCAGTAGAGCATCCCTAGCGCCTCACCTTGCTCGACTTCGAGCTCCAGCACCACTCCCGTGCATGACCGAACCCCGGCGGCCGCATCCGAGCTCGCCGCCGTCGACTCCGGCCACCCCGACCCCAACGGACTCCGCCAAGAGCCGCGGGTCGTCCTCAGCTTCACTCCGGTGGTCGCCACGTTCCATTTGGTGGCCGAAACGACCAAAACCACTATCGCCGCCGCACTGTTGGTCGCCGCCGGCCAGAACTCCGGCGAGCTGACGTGGCCTTGTTGATTAACCACTAATCCATCACCTACTGACGCTGACAAGTGGGCCCCAGGGGTTAGTCAAAGCTAACCAGCCCGGGGTCAACGCGGAATTAGCACCTGGTCACTGACGTGTGGACCCACACGTCAGGTTTGACCCGAGCCAGCCCTGTTGACCTGCTGATGTCATCATGATGTCAGGCTGACGCAGTAAATGATATTTCTGGATTTAATTAAATCAGGAAATTCCAGAATATTATTTAAACTTCAAAAATTCATAACTTTTATTCTGTAACTCCAAATTGGACAAATAATATATGAAAAATGATCAGAAAAATCCAATCTATCCATCTGTACTATTTTCATGCATGATCAAACAAGTTAACTTGATGTTTCAATCAGAACAAGAAAAGGCACTTTAAAAGGCCATATTTGAATTTGGAATTTGAATCTTTGATTCAAATTTGCTCAAACACATCTGGTTTTAGTTGCATTAGCCCAACACACTCATATTGCCATGTTTCGTGCATGCATCATATTGTTGCACATTGTTTGGTGATGCCTGTGTATCGTTATCCTTTGCGACAGGATCTGTCCCCGAGGAGTACCGTGATTACCCTAACGAGGAATCGTATCCGTGCAACGAACCATCAGGCAAGCAACCAACCATTTGATCATATCGATACAATCCCATGTTCTCGCTCCTGCTCTCTTTTACTGCATTAAGACAACACGATTCAAACTGCTGTGTGCTACGGTAGTTGAACCCATTTCCTCTGCATGACCTGTCATTGCCACAGTAACTAGATGAAACCCACTAGCATGTGTAGGAGTTGATTGAGCCCTATGTATGTGTTGTTCCTACCTTGCTATGCCTGCTATGCTTAGAGTCGTGTCAGGTCTGGTTCATCTGGGTGATGGGCTAGAGTGAAATGATTATGTCGGTAATGAGAGTGGTGTGGTGAACACGATTTGGTAAAGGTATCGATGAGAGGCCATGTAGGAGTACATGGTGGGTTGTTTCATTGAAGCCGACCTTAAGCACTGAGATCTGTATGTGTGATTTAAGAATCAGCTACTACCATGCATTGGGCCCGAAACCAATGGACCCTCTCGACTTCTTATTCACCCTAGTTCTCCGTCCAGGAGTTGCAAGTAGTTTCTGGTGTTTGTAGCCTACTGGAGGCCGTGGACAGCGCTGACCGTAGGGGTGGGCTGTGATGCGGTAGGTACGTGGCCGGGTGTACCGAATACCCGTTAGGTATCTCGGGAACCCTGTT
>NC_057806.1:89089167-89090218 GCF_018294505.1 Triticum aestivum | reverse complement strand
TCGCCGCCGTTCGCCGTAGCCACTGACTCCGGCCACCCCTCGCTCCCCCGAGTAGCTCAGAAGCTCCGCCTCGACTCCCTCTTCCTCCCCACCGCTCCACGAGTCCCCGGAAGCCCTGCATCGCCGCCACGTCGCCGTTCCCCTCTTCGGACTCCGACCACCGTCGCCGACGAATTCGCCGTCTCCAGCGCGTCCCCGAGCCCGCTTCGACGCCCACTGCAACCGCGGTGAGCCCCCGAGCCGTTTCCCCCTCTCCTTCCCCTCGTTCCCTCACCGTAGCTGCATCCCCACCTCAGGCCGAACCTCCGCCGTCGCCAAGCTCGCCATCGACGCAGCTCCGGTGACCATTTGGTCACCCCGGCGAGTCCAACGCGTTCACAGAACCCAGTAGAGCATCCCTAGCGCCTCACCTTGCTCGACTTCGAGATCCAGCACCACTCCCGTGCACGACCGAACCCCGGCGGCCGCATCCGAGCTCGCCGCCGTCGACTCCGGCCACCCCGACCCCAACGGACTCCGCCAAGAGCCGCGGGTCGTCCTCAGCTTCACTCCGGTGGTCGCCACGTTCCATTTGGTGGCCGAAACGACCAAAACCACTATCGCCGCCGCACTGTTGGTCGCCGCCGGCCAGAACTCCGGCGAGCTGACGTGGCCTAGTTGATTAACCACTAATCCATCACCTACTGACGCTGACAAGTGGGCCCCAGGGGTTAGTCAAAGCTAACCAGCCCGGGGTCAACGCGGGATTAGCACCTGGTCACTGACGTGTGGACCCCACACGTCAGGTTTGACCCGAGCCAGCCCTGTTGACCTGCTGATGTCATCATGATGTCAGGCTGACGCAGTAAATGATATTTCTGGATTTAATTAAATCAGGAAATTCCAGAATATTATTTAAACTTCAAAAATTCATAACTTTTATTCTGTAACTCCAAATTGGACAAATAATATATGAAAAATGATCAGAAAAATCCAATCTATCCATCTGTACTATTTTCATGCATGATCAAACAAGTTAACTTGATGTTTCAATCAGAACAAGAAAAGGCAC
>NC_057806.1:89052371-89089157 GCF_018294505.1 Triticum aestivum | reverse complement strand
AAACCTCTAACCGAACTCCTCAAGAAAGATAAGAAGTTCGAATGGACTCCACAATGTGAGCACAGTTTTCAGGAACTGAAAAGACGCCTGACTTCTGCTCCCGTGCTGGTACCGCCAGATTTCTCCAAGGACTTTGTTATCTACTGCGACGCCTCGCGACAAGGACTAGGTTGCATCCTTATGCAAGATCGACACGTAATTGCTTACGCTTCACGGCAATTGCACCCACATGAGGAGAATTACCCTACTCATGATCTAGAACTTGCAGCCGTAGTCTATGCACTTAAGACCTGGCGACATTACCTCCTCGGTAATCGTTGCGAAATATTCACTGATCACCAAAGTCTGAAGTACATTTCACCCAACCGGATTTGAATCTCAGGCAAAGACGTTGGGTTGAATTGATCACAGACTTCGACTTAGGAATAACCTATACCCCAGGGAAAGCCAACGTCATGGCTGATGCGCTAAGTCGTAAATCTTATTGTAACAACCTGATGTTACAACAAAGTCAACCGCTTCTCCATGAGGAATTTCGGAAGCTTAACCTTCACATTGTACCTCAAGGTTTTCTCTCCACCTTGGTGGCAAAACCTACCCTTACGGATCAAATTATCAAAGCACAGAAGGTAGATCCGGGAATCTCCCACATCAAGAGGAACATTCAGAAAGGAGTTGCGAATTGTTTCTCCGTTAATGATCAAGGAGTCGTATACTTCGGGGATCGACTAGTGGTTCCCAAGGTGCGCAACCTGAGGCGATTGATCCTTAAGGAAGCCCATGAATCTCCTCTCACCATTCATCCCAGTAGTACTAAAATGTATCAGGACCTACGCCAGAGGTTCTGGTGGACTAGGATGAAGAGAGAAATTGCTCAGTATATTGCCAATTGCGACGTCTGTCGTTGTGTAAAAGCAGAGCATCAACGGCCTGCTGGCACCCTTCAACCCTTAGCTATTCCTGAATGGAAATGGGATAAAATTGGTATGGATTTCATTACCGGTTTTCCCAGGACCAAGAGAGGGAATAATGCTATTTTCGTCGTGGTCGATTGTCTTTCCAAGGTAGCTCATTTCTTACCTGTTCGTGAGAGTATAACCGCTAGTCAACTGGCAGACTTATACATCTCCCGGATAGTGTCCCTCCATGGTGTTCCTTTGGAAATCAATTCGGATCGAGGAAGTCTTTTCACCTCTCGATTTTGGGAAAGTTTCCAAAATGCTATGGGAACCCGTCTCTCCTTTAGCACCGCTTTCCACCCTCAGTCAAGTGGTCAAGTGGAACGCGTCAACCAAATTCTAGAAGACATGCTTCGAGCCTCTGTTATCTCTTTCGGAATGGACTGGGAGAAGTGCCTTCCATTTGCCGAATTCGCTTACAACAACAGCTATCAATCTAGCTTGGGTAAAGCCCCTTTTGAAGTTCTCTATGGACGACGATGTCGAACACCCCTTAACTAGTCAGAGACCGGGGAAAGACAATTCTTTGGCCCGGATATGATTCAGGAAGCAGAAGAACAAGTTCGTATCGTTCGTGAAAAGTTGAAAACAGCCCAATCCCGTCAAAAGAGTCAATATGACCGAAAACATAAGGCTATGACTTTCGAGGTTGACGAGAAGGCTTATCTTCGGGTCACCCCTCTGAAGGGAACCCATCGCTTCGGTATCAAAGGCAAATTGGCTCCTCGTTACATTGGACCTTTTCGCATTCTTGCCAAACGAGGAGAAGTTGCCTACCAATTGGAACTACCTCCGCACCTCTCCAGAGTTCACGATGTCTTCCACGTTTCTCAACTCAGGCGTTGCTTCTCGGATCCTATCCGTGAAGTGGACCACGAAACGCTTGATCTCCAAGATAATCTTACATATCGGGAGTACCCCATTCGTATCCTCGATCAAGCCGAGCGTACCACGCGACGTCATAATATCAAGTTCCTCAAAGTTCAATGGTCGCACCATTCTGAAGATGAAGCAACTTGGGAAAGGGAGGATCGTCTTCGACTTGAATATCCTGCCTTCTTCTCGGAGGAACCCAAATCTCGGGACGAGATTCTTTTGAGTGGGGGTGAGTTGTCACACCCTAGCTAGTCATGCATTAGAGTGTTGCATCATGTTTATTCTTTCATCAGAAACTTGAAATGGGGATGACAGAACCCCCAGTCCCCTCTGAAACCAATTAGGGTTACTAAAATAATTCTTCAATGAACCTGAAATGCCCTTCTAAAATGTCCATCATTTTAGCCTTGGTTCAGAACCTCTGCCAAAAATGGTGCACACTTTTCTAGGCCATCCTAGGGTTCTTGAGTTAAATCATAACTATTTGAATTTGGGCATTTAAAATAATATAAAATATTTAAATACTCAAATATCTCCAAACTAAAATGTTTCATGTTGGAAATATTCCAACTATGGACCAGGAGTAGTTTGGTGAATTTTGGAGTTGTCTAGGTATTTTATTTAACTCAACACAGTTGCAGAAATATTAAATAAAACAGAAAACAGAAAATAAATAAAGGGAGAAGCTTACCTGGGCTCCTCCCTGTTCAGCCCAGCCAGCTGGCCGGCCCAGCCCAGCACTGTAGCTCCCCGTCGTCTTCCTCCCCACGCCCCGAAGCTGCTGCGTGCTCGCGCGCGCGCGGCCGCGCGGCCACCTCCTGCTTGCCGACGCCCCCCCTGGCCGCGTGGACGACGCCCGCAGCCGTCCCGATCCCCCCCTGCTCTCGCTCACTCTCCCCCGTTTCTCCCTCGCTCTCTCTCGCTCTCGGCCGAACACCACCGTCGCCGCCGTTCGCCGTAGCCACTGACTCCGGCCACCCCTCGCTCCCCCGAGTAGCTCAGAAGCTCCGCCTCGACTCCCTCTTCCTCCTCACCGCTCCACGAGTCCCCGGAAGCCCTGCATCGCCGCCACGTCGCCGTTCCCCTCTTCGGACTCCGACCACCGTCGCCGACGAATTCGCCGTCTCCAGCGCGTCCCCGAGCCCGCTTCGACGCCCACTGCAACCGCGGTGAGCCCCCGAGCCGTTTCCCCCTCTCCTTCCCCTCGTTCCCTCACCGTAGCTGCATCCCCACCTCGGCCGAACCTCCGCCGTCGCCAAGCTCGCCGTCGACGCAGCTCCGGTGACCATTTGGTCACCCCGGCGAGTCCAACGCGTTCACAGAACCCAGTAGAGCATCCCTAGCGCCTCACCTTGCTCGACTTCGAGCTCCAGCACCACTCCCGTGCACGACCGAACCCCGGCGGCCGCATCCGAGCTCGCCGCCGTCGACTCCGGCCACCCCGACCCCAACGGACTCCGCCAAGAGCCGCGGGTCGTCCTCAGCTTCACTCCGGTGGTCGCCACGTTCCATTTGGTGGCCGAAACGACCAAAACCACTATCGCCGCCGCACTGTTGGTCGCCGCCGGCCAGAACTCCGGCGAGCTGACGTGGCCTAGTTGATTAACCACTAATCCATCACCTACTGACGCTGACAAGTGGGCCCCAGGGGTTAGTCAAAGCTAACCAGCCCGGGGTCAACGCGGGATTAGCACCTGGTCACTGACGTGTGGACCCCACACGTCAGGTTTGACCCGAGCCAGCCCTGTTGACCTGCTGATGTCATCATGATGTCAGGCTGACGCAGTAAATGATATTTCTGGATTTAATTAAATCAGGAAATTCCAGAATATTATTTAAACTTCAAAAATTCATAACTTTTATTCTGTAACTCCAAATTGGACAAATAATATATGAAAAATGATCAGAAAAATCCAATCTATCCATCTGTACTATTTTCATGCATGATCAAACAAGTTAACTTGATGTTTCAATCAGAACAAGAAAAGGCACCTTAAAAGGCCATATTTGAATTTGGAATTTGAATCTTTGATTCAAATTTGCTCAAACACTTCTGGCTTTAGTTGCATTAGCCTAACACACTCATATTGCCATGTTTCATGCATGCATCATATTGTTGCACATTGTTTGGTGATGCCTGTGTATCGTTATCCTTTGCGACAGGATCTGTCCCCGAGGAGTACCGTGATTACCCTAACGAGGAATCGTATCCGTGCAACGAACCATCAGGCAAGCAACCAACCATTTGACCATATCGATACAATCCCATGTTCTCGCTCCTGCTCTCTTTTACTGCATTAAGACAACGCGATTCAAACTGCTGTGTGCTACGGTAGTTGAACCCATTTCCTCTGCATGACCTGTCATTGCCACAGTAACTAGATGAAATCCACTAGCATGTGTAGGAGTTGATTGAGCCCTATGTATGTGTTGTTCCTACCTTGCTATGCCTGCTATGCTTAGAGTCGTGTCAGGTCTGGTTCATCTGGGTGATGGACTAGAGTGAAATGATTATGTCGGTAATGAGAGTGGCGTGGTGAACACGATTTGGTAAAGGTATCGATGAGAGGCCATGTAGGAGTACATGGTGGGTTGTTTCATTGAAGCCGACCTTAAGCACTGAGATCTGTATGTGTGATTTAAGAATCAGCTACTACCATGCATTGGGCCCGAAACCAATGGACCCTCTCGACTTCTTATTCACCCTAGTTCTCCGTCCAGGAGTTGCAAGTAGTTTCTGGTGTTTGTAGCCTACTGGAGGCCGTGGACAGCGCTGACCGTAGGGGTGGGCTGTGATGCGGTAGGTACGTGGCCGGGTGTACCGAATACCCGTTAGGTATCTCGGGAACCCTGTTCACATCGTTCGGGGCCGTATGGGAAACCTCGGCCGGACTCCCTGCGGATGGAACCTGAATAGGCGATAAACCTGGACTGGAGGCTTAGGTGATTAGGTAGGTCGTGGCCGACACCCACGTTGGGCTTCCGCTTGAAGGTTGCCGAGTACATGTCGTGTAAACGACGGTAAGTGGTGAGAGGGTGTATGAAGAAGTACCCCCTGCAGGGTTAACATGATCTATTCGAATAGCCGCGTCCGCGGTAAAGGACTACTTGGTTGCCTATACAGTTCATAGACAAGTAAATGGAAACTACTAAAAGCCTCAAGATAAGTGTGAGTGCCGAGGATGGCTCCTCCGTAGGAGGACGGAGGTGAATCCTCGGTAGTGTATTGAAGTGGTGAATAGTGGACTCGTGTGCGCAAAACTATTTCAAGTTGAAGTATCGTAGGATAGCCTAGCCAAGAGTCAAAGCTGGCTTGCTGCAATAACTCCACCAACCCTTCTTGATACTATGCATGTATGTAGGATCTGATGTAAGTCTTGCTGAGTACCTTTGTACTCATGTTGCTATAATCTACATTTTTACAGAAGACGCTGCAACCCCTTCTGATGGGTTCTATGTAGACGTTGACATCAACGAGTAGGCTAAAGACCCAGGTGGTGACCCTGAGCTTGTGAAGGACCACGTAGTATAGCCAGGCTTTCCAAGCCTCTTTTGTTTTACTAGTTGTCTGTACCCAGACAAGTTACTTCCGCTGCTGGCTTGTATGACTGTATGACTTGTATGTTGGGTCGTGAGACCCGTACCTTTGTGTATGATATGTATGGCTCCCTGAGCCTTAAATAAAGTATTTGTGTCGTAGAGTCATGTTGTGATGCTTCGTTGTATTTGCACATATCGAGCATGTTGTGTGTATGATTGAAATGCTTGGTATGTGTGGGATCTGACCATCTAGTTGTTTATCTTTAGTAGCCTCTCTTACCGGGAAATGTCTCCTAGTGTTACCGCTGAGCCATGGTAGCTTGCTACTGCTCTGGAACACTTAGGCTGGCCGGCATGTGTCCTTCTTCGTTCCTGTGTCTGTCCCTTCGGGGAAATGTCACGCTTTGAGTACCGGAGTCCTGTTAGCCCGCTACAGCCCGGTTTACCGGAGTCCTGCTAGCCCAGTGCTACAGCCCGGACCCACTTGCTGATGACCGACACGTTCGAAGCTGGGTCATGGATGCCTGTCCCTGTAAGTCTGTGCCACTTTGGGTTTACGACTAGTCATGTCAGCCCGGGCTCTTTATCATATGGATGCTAGCGACACTATCATATACGTGAGCCAAAAGGCGCAAACGGTCCCGGGGAAAAGGTAAGACGACACCCGTGGGGATACCGTGCGTGAGGCCGCAAAGTGATATGAGGTGTTACCAGCTAGATCGATGTGACATCGAGTCGGGGTCCTGACAAGACCCTAGGTTGATGAAAATATCCTCAATTTTATCAATTCTAGTGGAATCTTGATCTATCTTTTGATTAACCATAGGTTCCTTTTATTTAATTTTTTTAAGAGCAACTCCTACCTTAGATCCGTATTGGGTAATTTGGTTATGGATCTTTCTATCCAAATTTTCAATCAACTCTATGGTGGCAACTTTATTTTCAATAATTTCAAGCCGTTGCATCACGTGTTCCAAAGTTAAAATAGTTCCATTAACCAAAAGAGGTGGTGGGCCAAACAAATCTATCATAGCATTATAAGAATCAAAAGTATGGCTACCCAAGAAATTTCCTCCGGTAATGGTATCAAGAATATATCTATTCCAAGGAGTGATGCCTACATAAAAATTGCGAAGAAGAACGGAAGTAGATTGCTTCCTAGTAGATCTATTTTGTGCATTTCAAATTCTGTACCAAGCATCTTTTAGATTTTCTCCCCCCTTTGTTTAAAATTAAGAACTTCATTCTCAGGAGACAAAGGAGTAGGTAAAGGACTAGCCATAACGACGAAGCAAGCGGAAAAGAGGCGAACGGAAAGAGAGGGCGAATAAAACGGCAAGGGTGAGGTGGGGGAGAGGAAAACGAGAGGCAAATGGCAAATAATGTAATGCGAGGCATAAGAGTTTGTGATGGGTACTTGGTATGTCTTGACTTGTGCGTAGACTCCCTGACAACGGCGCCAGAAATCCTTCTTGCTACCTCTTGAGCACTGCGTTGATTTTCCCTTAAAGAGGAAAGGGTGATGCAGCAAAGTAGCGTAAGTATTTCCTCAGTTTTTGAGAACCAAGGTATCAATCTAGTAGGAGGCCACACGCAAGTCCCTCGTACCTACACAAACAAATAAGAACCTCACAACCAATGCGATAAAGGGGTTGTCAATCCCTTCATGGTTACTTACGAGAGTGAGATCTGATAGAGATAATATGATAATATTTTTGGTATTTTTATGATAAAGATTAAAAGTAAAGATAGCAAAATAAACGGTGCCAGAAATAACTTGTTGACGGGAGATTAATATAATGGAGAATAGACCTGGGGGCCATAGGTTTCACTAGTGGCTTCTCTCAAGATAGCATAACTATTACGGTGGGTAAACAAATTACTGTCGAGCAATTGATAGAATTGAGCATAGTTATGAGAATATCTAGGTATGATCGTGTATATAGGCATCATGTCCGTGACAAGTAGACCGACTCCTGCCGCATCTACTACTATTACTCCACACATCGACCGCTATCCAGTATGCATCTAGAGTATTAAGTTCATAAGAACGGTTGTAAGTGCATCTAGTGCCACCCCTAGTTGGTTTTGGAGTATTGACGACAAACCTGGTTGAGGGACTAATGTGTTTGTGAGAATTGCAGGATAACACAGGTAGAAGTCCCTCATTGATTCGGTTTTCCTACCAGAGATGCCCCTAAAAATGTATAAAGACATTGAAGTCAAAGGTGGTATGTGAAGACATTCACATTGAAGACTATGACAAGAGAAGACATCGCGTGAAGACTATGGAGCATGAAGACTTAGTTGTTTCGTCGTTCTTTTTCTTATTTGTTGAGTCATAGGAACCATCGTACTGTTAAGTGGGGTCCAAGTAAACCAGTCAGAATGACTGAAGTGATGCCTAACCAAAATCCTATGTCTTCGAGCGAAGACAATGAGAGCAACTCTTATCTAGAGCTAGATAAGTCAGCTTTGCTTGTAGCTCAAGTAAAGTTGCCGTGTGTGTTTGAAATCTGACCGTTGGAACACGTGTCAGTTCCTTAGTGACCCAGGGTCATTTCGGACAAATCAGATCGGGTTGCCTGGTGGCTATAAATAGCCCACCCTCTACACCATAAATTGTTGGCTGCTCAGAGTTATTGCACGGCTTTTGTCGTTTGAGAGCAACCCACCTTGAAGCCTTTGAGAGAGAAATCCTTGCGAGGACAAAGCCCTAAACACCCAGAGCCAAAGAGTGTTAGGCATTACTTAAGTCTTCTTGTCTGTGTGATCTGAAGACTTATTACACTTGAGTACTATGAATCCTCCAGCCGGTTAGGCGTCGTGTTCTGAGCATCCAAGAGTCATTGTGGAACGCCGGTGAATGAAGTCTGTGAAGGTTTGGAAGTCTACCTTGAAGACTTACCAGAGTAATTGGGCGAGGACTGGGTGTCCTTAGCTCAAGGGGAATAAGGTGAAGACGCGGTCTTCTGAGTTGATCTCAGCCTCCCTAACCAGACGTACAGTTGTCACAGCAACTGGAACTGGTCCAACAAATTATTGTCTTCAACGAGCCACTGGTTCTATCCTTCCCATCTCTTTATTTGTAGATTGGTCCTTGTGAAGTCATTGCCTGTTTGCATTGTCTATTTGTCTTCACTGTGTGACTGCTTGTTCTGATTGGCTTCATACTATCTTCCATCCTGATCTATACTGCCTAGATGCTATTAGTATTTGTGCTTTCATTTCATTGAGTACTTGACTATGGCTTGCTTAGTGTAGTCTACCTTCCGCTGCATGGTAATAGGTTTATTTCTATCGTTTGTCTTTGAAACTTCCATGTTTTGAAGACTTCCATAAAAATCGCCTATTCACCCCCCTCTAGTCGATCACTAGCACTTTCAATTGGTATCAGAGCAAGGTACTCCCTTGTTCTGTGTGATTCGGTTTAACCACCTGGAGTTTTAGCTATGTTGACTGCCTGGATAATCAAAGTCTCCGCTGCGTGCCCAATCTTCGATGGAACTGAATATCCCTACTGGAAGAATAAGATGCGCATGCATCTGGAAGCCATTGATGTCGACCTCTGGTATGTCGTCAAGAATGGTGTCCCCAAGGCTGGTGAAGGTGTCACCGCTGCTGATGTCAAGAAGTTCGTGAGACTGGATTCTACTGCCAAGAACATCATCTGTGGTCATCTGACCAAAGGACAGTATGGCCGTGTGAGTGCTCTGGAAACATCCAAGCTAGTCTGGGACTGGCTCTCCAAGGTCAACGAAGGTGCCTCAACCCAGAGAGATCAAAGAATTAGTGTCCTTCGCAACCTCTTCAACTGATTCAAGAGAAACGACAATGAGAATGTTCAGCTCACGTTTGATCAACTCACTGACATCACAAATGAGCTTCAAGCCCTTGGCGCTATTGAGATCACCAAGCATGAAGTCGTCAAGACACTCCTGAGATCACTTGACAGCTTGTTTAACACCCTAGCCTGATGATTCAAGAACGCCCTGACTTCAAGACACTCGATCCGTCTGACATACTTGAAAGACTCAACACACATGAGTTTCAGCTTTCTGAGAAAAGAGACATCTATGGTCCCAACTATGGGCGAACTCGTGCTTTGAAGGCAAAAGCTGTTTCCTCATCTGAAGAAGAATCTGATTGCAGTTCTGATGATCCTGAAGACATTGGAAAGGAGCTTGCTATGCTTGTGAAGAAGTTCCAGAAATTCACCAAGAAGAAAGGCTTCAGAAAGTCCTCACGGTCCATATCAAGGAATATGATTCTGACAACAAGAAGAAGAAGAAATACTCAAAGTCTTCTTCCAAGTCTTCATCAAAGTCTTAATCACACAAGAAGAGCTCATCTGGCAAGGCTCGTGCATTTGTTGGCAAGGAAATGGATTCAGAGGAGGAGTCTGCTTCTGAGGAGGCGGAGGTGGAGTCTGAGGAGGAGTCCGATTCTGGCGTTGCAAGTCTGGCTACAGCCTACGTTGCCAAGTCCATCTTCAACATTGAAGACAATGAATTCATCACTGACGCCGATGCTAATGACAAGGACAACTCTGCTCCCACCTACTGCTTCATGGCACGCGGTGCCAAGGTAAACTCACGCACTACTCACTATCAAACATCCAGTGAAGATGACTCTGATTGTGGTTCCAAACCTAGCTACAAAACACTTGCTAAAATTGCAACTGAACAACAGAAAGCTATGGAACATATTCAAAAACTGTTAGACAAAAGCGATGACCTGTTAGACGCTGAAATGACTCGATCTCAGTCCTTAATTGAAGACATAAAAAATCTTCATGTTAAGTATGAGGAACTTGAAAGTCGTCATGATACGCTCTCAACAACTCATGAAAAGCTTTCCTATGATTATCTTCAAAGGAAGCAAGATCTTGAGAAATTGAGAGCGGCTCATGAAGATCTTCAAAAGGAAAATGAGTCACTTCGCGCCAAACAGATCAGTTCCGCTCAGGAAGGATTTGAACCACCATGTCTTAAATGCATTGAGCATGACAGTGCTACTTCTGTTGCTGGATGTTCTACTGCTGCTACTATTGCAATATCTTCAACTGTTGATGTGGTAACTAACCCCTCTGCTGAGGATGCCACTGCTATTGCTGATGAAAATGCTAGGTTGAATACATTGCTTGAAACATGGATGTACAAAAGTCTCAAAGGGCATCAGACACTATGTGATGTCCTCAAAAGGCAGATCCTAAACCGAAACCCTAGGAAAGAGGGTGTTGGGTTTGAAAGGAAAATGAATGCTGATGGCTCTTACTGGAAACCTGAGCAGTACCCCAAAACCACATGGGTTGCTGCAAAGGAACCTTCAGTGGATCCATCCACCCTATCTGGCTTCACTTGTGCTAATCCCATTGTTATTGATGAATCCTTTGATGCAAACTATAAACTGTTTAAGAATTAGAATGGTGAAGTGTTTGCCAGGTATATTGGTACTAACTGCAGGAATGGGCCACCTATGAAGAAAGTCTGGGTGCCGAAAAAGTGTCTGGAAAATCTTCTTGTGTATGTCGTCATGACACCACAAGTGAAGAAGACAAACCCCAGACCACGGGCTTCATATGGTCCAAAGGCTTCATACAGACAGAGGACTCACCTGAGTTGCACTAACGCAAATGTTTTGCAGGGAAACCATACTCAGGCCTATGAATATGAGCGCGTTTCATCAAACCACCATGTTCATAAGACCAAGAACTACTCTACTTATTCCTATGAGTACTATTGTCCACTTGCAAGACTATTTGCTAGGGCTCCAAAGCCAAAGTTCTCAGATGCTGCACTTAGACTCATTGCTTCGAAGCCACACTTGAAGATGTGGGTGGCTAAGAAAGCTTAACTCTTTTTTTTGCAGGGAAGGGTCTCTAGCCGAAAATCAAATGCATCTGAAGCTATTGCTGGGGACCTTAAACATCTTGTAGGGCGCAAGATCAAATGCCCAAATGGTCTTATTATGTATTTTGTTCTTGAGTCGCTTGCTAATTACCCTATCAGTCCTAACCTCGATCTAAGCTTTCATAATCCACTTGCTCGTAAAATGTTTATGCTTCACAATTCTCTTCGTGAAGCCTATCCCCCTAACTCCACTGTAGGGTATGACACCAGCTGCTTCAGAATGGATTATTGATAGTGGATGTACTAATCACATGACTGGCAAGCGAAGTCTTCTCATGGACTCAACCTTACGTCCATCTGACAAGAGTCACATGACATTTGCTGATACTGGTAAAATCAAGGTATTGGGTCTAGGTAGAGTTGCAATCTCAAGGGATCAACACATGGATAAAGTGATGCTTGTTGAATCCCTTGGTTTCAACTTAATGTCTGTCTCAATGCTTTGTGATTTAAACATGATTGTGATGTTTGGAAAATATCGTTGCCTTCTTCTAATGGAATCTCACAAGTCTCTAGTCTTTGAAGGGTATCGGAAAGATGATTTGTACATGGTAGATTTCTCAGCAGGACCACAGCTTGCCGTATGTCTTCTTGCAAAAGATTCAGAATGCTGGCTCTGGCATCGGAGGCTAGGGCATGGTGACATGAGGAATTTGCACACTCTTGCAAAGAAGAAGAATATCATAGGCATTGAGGGCGTCAAGTTCAAGAAGGATCACTTATGCGGTGCCTGCGAAGCTGGAAAGATGACGAGGGCCAAGCATCCCTCGAAGACAATCATGACAATGACTCAACCCTTCGAACTGCTACACATGGACCTCTTCGGTCCCACTCACTACTCAACTCTTACTACTACTGCTTGTCTCTATGGCTTCGTCATTGTTGATGACTATTCAAGATATACATGGGTGCATATAATCCTCTACAAGACTAAAGTGCAGGATGTCTTCAAACGCTTCGCCAATCGAGCCATGAACAACTATGGCGTCAAGATCAAGAACATCAGAAGTGACAATGGCACTGAATTCAAGAACATCAGCCTCGACACTTATCTTGATACTTTGGGCATCACTCATGAGTTCTTAGCTCCGTACACGCCGCAGCAGAATGGCATCATGGAACGCAAGAACAGAACACTCATTGAGATGGCCCGGACGATGCTCGATGAATACAAGACTCCAAGAAAGTTCTGGCCTGAAGCCATTGATACTGCATGCCATATCATCAGCCGTGTTTATCTTCACAAGCTTTTGAACAAAACATCCTATGAGCTCCTCACTTGTAAGAAGCCAAATGGCAGTTACTTCAGAGTATTTGGTGCTAGGTGCTGGATCAAGGATCCACATCACACTTCAAAATTTGCACCGAAAGCACATGAAGGTTTTATGCTTGGATACAGAAAGGATTCGCACTCCTACAGAGTCTTCAACCTCTTTCACTATAAAGTGGTTGAAACTGTGGATGTGCGTTTCGATGAGACTAACGGCTCGCAAAGAGACCACCCGCCAAATGTGCTAGATGAAGTTCCATCCAGTGAATCCATCAAGCTTATGGGAACTGGAGAAATCATACCGTCTGAAGCACAGCCCGAAGAGGAACTTATCATTTATACACCTAATCAACTTGAAGACAATGCTCAGCCTGAAGACAATCCTTCCAATGATGACAATGATCAGCAAGAGCAAAATCTTCGTCCAGTTCATCCTCGTGTTGCAAACGAAGTACATATTGAGAAAATAATTGATAGCATCAATGCACCTGGTCCACTCACTCGTTCAAGGGCAACACAACTAGCAATTTTCTGTGGGCACTTCGCATTCGTCTCAATATCTGAACCCAAGAAAGTTGATGAAGCCTTCATGGAACCTGAATGGATTCAAGCTATGCAAGAAGAGCTTCAACAATTTGAGCTGAATAATGTATGGGAACTGGTCAAGCGTCCTGATCCTCGTAAGCACAATATCATAGGCACTAAATGGATATATCGCAATAAGCAATATGAGCATGGTTAAGTTGTCAGAAACAAGGCTCGTCTCGTTGCTCAAGGATACACTCAAGTTGAAGGAATTGACTTCGATGAAACATTTGCTCCTGTGGCTAGGCTTGAAGCTATACGCATACTGCTGGCCTATGCAAATCATCATAACATTCTTCTGTATCAAATGGATGTGAAGAGTGCCTTTCTCAATGGCAAGATTGAAGAAGAAGTGTATGTTGAACAACCGCCTGGCTTTGAAGATCCAAAACATCCTCACATGGTTTATAAGCTCAACAAGGCACTGTATGGCCTCAAACAAGCCCCTCATGCTTGGTATGACACACTCAAGGACTTCCTGAAGAGCAAAGGCTTCAAACCTGGTTCCTTGGATCCCACACTCTTCACGAAGACATATGATGGTGAACTGTTTGTGTGCCAAATATATGTGGATGACATTATCTTCGGCTGCACTAATCCGAAATACAGTGATGAGTTTGGATACATGATGCAAGAGCAATATCATATGTCCATGATGGGTGAGTTGAAGTTCTTCCTTGGTCTTCAAATACGACAGCAATGCAACAGCATCTTCATATCTCAAGAGAAATACCTCAAGGATTGCCTGAAGAAGTTTGGAATGCAAGACTGCAAAGGTTACACGACGCCAATGCCTACCAAGAGTCATCTAGATTCTGACGCCAATGGTAAAGAGTTCGATCAAAAGGTATACCGCTACATGATTGGTTCTTTGCTTTATTTATGTGCATCTAGGCCAGATATCATGCTTAGTGTTTGCATGTGTGGCCGATTCCAAGCGGCACCAAAGGAATCACATCACTTAGCGGTGAAGCGAATTCTTCGATATTTGGCTCACACCCCAACACTAGGATTATGGTATCCAAAGGGCTCACAGTTTGATCTAGTTGGATTCTCAGATGCTGATTATGCTGGTGACAAGGTGGATCGCAAGTCTACATCAGGCACATGTCACTTTCTGGGACGATCACTTGTATGTTGGTCTTCAAAGAAGCAGAACTGTGTATCTCTCTCCACTGCTGAATCTGAATACATTGCTGCTGGTCTTGCTGCGCTCAGCTTCTATGGATGAAGCAAACACTCAAAGACTATGTCATTCATCTGAAGCAAGTGCCACTCTACTGCGACAACGGAAGCGCCATCAAGATTGCCAACAACCCAGTTCAGCACTCGAAGACAAAGCACATTGAAATTCGTCATCACTTTCTCAGAGATCATGTCATGAAGGAAGATATTGATATCATACACATCAACACTGAAGAGCAACTGGCAGATATCTTCACAAAGCCCTTGGATGAGAAAAGGTTTTGCAAGTTACGATGTGAGCTAAATATCTTGGAATCCTCAAATGTCCTGTGATCAGGCACACATCCTAACACTTATGCATGTTGATGACTTAGATGTGCAACACACGAAGTAAAGTATATCTTCAATCAATGAATACTTACATTCTAAGTGTGAATACATTAACGTGGAATTTGACTTCGGAGCGCCATGATAATTGTGCACCGTGTCTGGGTCTAATACTTCCTATACGGTGGGTAATGCCACCACCAAATTCTTCCTTTAGAAGTGTTTTTCTCATGGCGTTACTTTTGCAAAGTCTTCACACTTGATTTATCTTCAACATTGATTTGCTTTCGTGATTATCTTCACAATGTTGAGTTGGTATATGCATATATTAAGTGTTCTGTCCTCTACAACATTCACTTATAGCTATGTCTTTTCATTTGAATCTTTTGATCTAAGTGAATGTGATCGGACCCTAACCTCTCTATGCTTCTACCTCAAATCTATCTATCCAAATCATATGCATTCTATTGAAACTGTCGAATGTCTTCTCTGCATCCTTGTGAGCAGAGGACACAGAGACAAACACTTAATCTGTTTTAAATGCTTAATCCTTATTGCCTGAAACCCGGAGAAGCCTGAACGACCGCCCAACAATCCATACGGGCGTGGGAACATGGAACTGCTTTCAATGTGTTGCATGTTCGCCACGTGTCCCTCAGATGTGAACCGCCAAGGGCACCTGCGTAATTGCACTGTGCCATTCTTTTCCTTATAAATACATGTCCCCTCACGGTAAAAAATCCTTCTTCCACCTCTCCACCTCGTCAAAACCCTAGCGCCTCCGCCAGCTCTCGACGACGCTGGCGACGAAGCGCTTAGCTGCAGCGACTTCACCGACGCTGTCCTCATGCCGGTCGCGGACATCGTCTTCTCCGCCGCCGCCGTAGGTGTCCTCCGTTGCCAAGTTAGGGCTCAGTGGATCGAACTGCTCGGTCTCCTACTCTTCCCATCTAGCAGTTCATCGTGTGGTAATTAAAATCTCACTTTTTACCGTCTTTTGATCTAATCGATTCATCCTTCTTCACCAAAAGTGGTTTCTGTGACTACAAACTTGGATCTATCTAGTTTTGCATCTCATACTATGCCTAGCATCTTCATTTATGCATCTAAACTAGTTAGATTCCTCACTTGTACCTATTCTTGGATTCGTACAAATCTGGAACCAACTTCAAACACATAAGTGAATGTCTTCGTATTATGAGGTCAATGTCTTCAAACTGATTTATCTTCAAAATCTTCTGAGAATGCATATGACCTCTTCCCCTTCCCTCGCATCTTTACTGCTGACACAGGTACATGTCCATGGGAGAATCCCTTGGTTCTCATAGTCTGCATTCATTTGCAAAATTCTTACAGCATCATATCAACTCTCCCGAAGCTAGTTCTTGTCTGACCAAGAATCCTTTGTTGGTGTTGAAGCCATACAGTTTGAACTTCATGGCTTCGCAAAAGTCAGTGAGGAAGGGCGACAGACAGCGCCGCGGGGAAACATCAAAAGATTTGCTAGCTGATCTGCATGAACTATACAAAACTGACCCTGAAGAAACCTATAAACACAAAACTCGAATCCAATGGATTCAAAGATATTGGGCCGAGCAATGGTTTAAGTACAGATTTGTCACCAAGGAGTATGCTGAGAAGAATGCTATCAAGCGTCCCCGGGGAGATATTCTCTATAAAAATCTTCAACCCAAGACCAGAACTGAAGCCATTGCTTAGGGTTTCTTCCCTTGCATGGTCCATGGACCTCAACCTACTGATGCTCATCCCACATCTCTGCTATGGTGTCGGGATGACAATCTGTTCAAGCGCAACTTTCAGTTTGCCAAGAACTCGGCCAAGGAGAACAAGAAATCTTGGGGATTAGAATTCAATCCTGGCCCCTCCGCGCCTCGTGCCGATGGCACACGCGAAGCTGAACCAAATCTGGTTGGGCCCTTCTATGACTTAGAAGGTCTCATCACTCATATCAGGGTTCAAGGGGAAGATGTGGATCGACCTGCAGATGACACTGACTCTGATGAAGCGCCTGCACCTCCGAAGCCGAAGAAGCAGAAGAAACCCAAGGCTCCGAAGCCTTCTTCTCCACCAAAAGCTTCCCGAGTGAAGCCCTTGGCCACCGCTCCACCTGCACCAAGTGTGCAGTCTGAAGATCTCTCTCGCGTCTCCAAGACCGAGAAGAAGAAGAAGAAGCCTATGCACTCCTCCAGTCCTGCTCTGACCCATGCTGCCATTCTAAGAAATGAGGCCATTGATCTGTCAAGTGACGACGATCTTACCAATGACGCTCTTGAGCTGTTGATTAAGAGCAAGCAGCATGCGGAAATCTTTAATGATCTTCCCCTGTTCGATGTTGAGATTCTGAACAAGTTCATCGATGACTGGTTTGACAATCCAGAACTCAGTTTTGACGATCTACAACTTCCAATTGGCCTCAGCGTCTCCTTCAACGGCGCCATTGCTTCTGAGTTAGCTCTTGCTTAGAAAATTATTGAGCTGAAGCACAAGATTGATTTTGAAAAGGCTCAGTTCAAGAAGCATATGGCCAGGCTCAGTGTGAAGGATGTGCAGAACTTCAAGATCATGCTACACGAGCTCAAGGAAGCATTTCTCAAGAAACGTGATGAAGCCCAAGGTTCTTGTGAGCGCATGAAGAATCTTGCTGCCAAATGTGTTCAAGTCTACAATGAAGCTGAAAAGCGCAAGGCCTTGGGGCGACCAGGCATCGACCCCAGAATGGCTGCCAAGAAGAAGAAGAAGCTAGCTATGGCAGAACCAGAAGCATCAAGGCAGGAAGAACCTCGCATTGTCTTCCCAGCCAGTATGACAGGCTCGAAGCGTAAGGTCCCCACAGTGGCTTCGGAATTCAAGAAAACTAGACCAGCTGAAGCCGAAGCCAGAAAGCGCAAGACCAAAGCCACCACTGATGATGCTCCCCCAACCAAGAAAAGGAAAACAAAGAAGAGAGACCGGGCTGCTTCCACAGAGCCCCTTCTTGTCGAGCCAATTTCTGTTGCTCGTCCTGCGTCTGAACATCGTGAATGTCGTCTGGTAGTTCATGAGCCTGCTTCCACAGAGGCTCCTGAATCTGAAGAGAATCCAGCTGTTGACCCCACCACAGCTGAAGACATTGGTCCTCACGACAATGTTGAAGATGATGAAGTCCTTCCTCAGATCGAGCACAATTTGGTATCATCGCCTGTGCTCACACACAGCAAGCTCATTAGCATTGGTCGTCCTCTGACGCCAATTGCTCAGGATGCATCGTGGGCTGATCACCCACAACAACAAGACACCCCAAGTACTCCCCAACCACAAGTCACCTCACCAGTGCAAGATGACGATGACTTTGAGGCCCAGCCAACTCCATCTCCACAGGCGTCGCCAGCGTTACACAGGCTTCGCAAAGGACCAAGGCCCCAAGTCACTCTTCCAAGCGTTCCAGAAGGAGAAGTGCACCACCGATCTGTTGCACGTCAAGTGTTCCCAGAATCCACTCCAACTGTGAATGTCTCTGAGTCTGAAGCCAAAACGGCTGAAGATATTCCGGCTGCATCAACCAATGATAAAGAACCAAGAGTTGAAGAAGAACGAGTTGCAACTTCCCCAGTCCACCAAGATGCTGCTCCCGAGAAAAATGTGTCCAACCCTCCAGCCACACAAGTGGAGGTTGAAGCTAACGTCACCACCACCAACAACACTGCTAACGACACTGATGTCGTCATGCCCGAAGCCAATAATGAAGCACCTGAAGCCAATGTGGCCCTTGAAGCCAATGCCGCACCAGACATAATCATTCCTCCTGAAGCTATTGTGCCACTTGCAGCCCATGTCAACGAAAATGCCAATGCTCCTATACCCCCTCCAAGACCTCATATTGCTGAGCTGGCATTTGATCATGGTCAGCCTGTTATGGTCCGATGACCCATTCTAGTTGCTCCACCTGCTGCGGGTCCACAATTTGACTATCATGTCGAGCACAGGCCTCAAGTCCAGAAGCCCAAGCCAAGACTTCCAAGATTCCTAGGCACTGCAACCTCACCTGGGGTCTTCAATGTGAATGGCTTCATGGCACATAACACCTTCTTCGACAGCACCAAGAACCCATACTCCAAACCTCGCATTTCATCGGATCGGTTCTGGAGCTATCAGCAGTGCAGCTACTATTCATGCATCTTATACAATCAAGGGCGCATATTTCCACATATGCGTCTCGACACTGAAGCTATAGCTGGCCTGCCCTGTCTAGAAGAAGTGTTGGATTGCTTCAGAGACGCTGGACTCCTGCAATTTGTCACAGACAAGGAACACTGGAATGAAGAGCTTCTATTACAGTTTTATGCAACTCTTCACATTCGCGGCTACAACAGGGATCCAAAGACTTGGGTCCATGAGTGGATGACAGGAAATGTCCATCATGAAGCCAAAGCTGTTGATATCATTGAGCTAACTGGCCTGTCCACTCCAGGAGATCTGTTTGAACCTGGTTGTAGGCTTTACCGTGATGCTTTGGAGAGCATTTTTCAGAAGCCCGAGCCCAACATGAGCCAGATGCTCAGTATGATGAAGCCTTTGCCTCCAGATGCTAAATATCCTTAGGCGTTCTTGTTGAAGACCTTGAGTATCTGCCACTCAACATCTACCACATCATACAGCGAACTCTCTGGCCTATCAAAGGACTTTCTCCAGCTGCAAAACTTGAAGGTACAATGAAGCCATTGGTCTTCTATATTCTCAATGGCAAGAGCTTCAATGCACAAGATTTCTTTATTCGTCAAATGGCAGCATCAGGCTCAGACATCTTTGGACTGAAGTTCTATGCTCCATGGGTCATGCACCTCATCAATCTTCACTCTGCAATCAACTATCAACCCTCTGAACGAAACCATCTTGTCTTTTTGCCGGAGGTCAATCTGTCTGTTGATGCCATTTACCCTGACCCTGCAAAGGAGCCGCTATGTCTTCACAATGCAGACCATCAAAGCTTCACTTAGCCTATTCCAAGTCATTATGTGCCCAATGCTATCACTCGTGTTTATCCATTGGCAGGTGAGGGAGTCCTGGATTAGGGGGTCTCTGGACAGCCGGACTATATCCTTTGGCCAGACTGTTAGACTATGAAGATACAAGATTGAAGACTTCATCTCGTGTCCGAATGGGACTCTAGTTGGCGTGGAAGGCAAGCTAGGCAATACGGATATGGATATCTCCTCCTTTGTAACCGACCTTGTGTAACCCTAACCCTCTCCGGTGTCTATATAAACCGAAGAGTTTTAGTCCGTAGGACACAACAACCACAACATACAATCATACCATAGGCTAGTTTCTAGGGTTTAGCCTCTTCGATCTCGTGGTAGATCTACTCTTGTACTACCCATATCATCAATATTAATCAAGTAGGACGTAGGGTTTTACCTCCATCAAGAGGGCCCGAATCTGGGTAAAACATTGTGTCCCCTGCCTCCTGTTACCATCCGGCCTAGACGCACAGTTCGGGACCCCCTACCCGAGATCCGCCGGTTTTGACACCGACATTAGTGCTTTCATTGAGAGTTCCTCTGTGCCGTCGCCATTAGGCTTGATGGCTCCTACTATCATCGATAGCGATGCAGTCCAGGGTGAGACTTTTCTCCCCGGACAGATCTTCGTGTTCGGTGGCTTTGCACTATGGGCCAATTCGCTTGGCCATCTAGAGCAGATCGAAAGTTACGCCCCTGGCCACCAGGTCAGGTTTGGAAGCTTAAACTACACGGCTGATGTCCAGGAGACTTGATCTTCGATGGATTCGAGCCTCTGCCTTGTGCGTCATGCGGTCACGATGAGTATGATTTAGCTCTACCATCGGACATTGTTTAGGAGATCGCACCGGCAGCCGCTCCGACCCTTGATTCGGAGCCAGTTGCGCCTTCCGCGGACGGGTGGATGGACCCCGCCACAGAGGCCTTACCCTCAGCGGTGATCAAGCCAAACATCGACCTTACCTCACACAAGAGCCGTGTTGATAAACTGCCGGATCCTTCTCCGGCCACGGACTCCGAACCGCCTACGCTCGTTCCTATCGAATCCGATTAGGCGCCGATCATGGAGTTTACCTCCACGGATATTTTTTAGCACTCTCCCTTTGGCGACATACTAAACTCATTAAGGTCTCTCTCCTTGTCAGGAGGATCCTGGCCGAACTATGTCTGGCAGGATTGGGATGCGGATGACGAAGAAATTCGCAACCCACCCACCACCCACTTAGTAGCCACTGTCGATGACTTAACCGACATGCTCGACTTCGACTCCGAAGACATCGACGGTATGGACGATGATGCGGGAGACGAAGAGGAACCACTGCCTACGGGGCACTGGACAGCCACCTCATCATACGATATATACATGGTGGATACACCCAAAGAAGGCAATGGCGATGAGATGGCAGAGGATGACCCCTCCAAGAAGCAACCCAAGCGCCGACGTCAGCGGCGCCACTCTAAGTCCTGCCAAAGCAAAAGTGGTGATACCGGCACATGAGATAATAATACTCCGGATAGTGCCGAAGACAACAACAATCCCCTCCAGCAAGATTTAGAACAGGAGAATGGAGGAGCCAGCCCTCCTGAGAGAGCGGCATATGGAGAAGAGGAGGATGATAATTACATGCCCCCCTCCGAAGACGAGGCAAGCCTCAGCGACGACGAATTCGCTGTGCCAGAGGATCCCGTCAAACAAGAGCGCTTCAAACGCCGGCTTATAGCCACGACAAATAGCCTTAAGAAAAAGTAGCAGCAGCTTCAAGCTGATCAGGATCTGCTAGCTGACAGATGGACTGAAGTCCTCGCGGCCGAGGAATATAAACTCGAGCGCCCCTCCAAGAGTTACCCAAAGTGCAGGTTGCTACCTCGACTGGAGGAAGAAGCGTATGATACGGCTGATCGGCCACCTTGTGGCCGCGATAGAGAGGCATTCCAGCCAAAAACTCAGCCTCCACCCCGACGCCATTCAAATAAAAAGGCATGGGGAGATACGCCAGACCTGTGAGACATATTGGAGGACAAAGCAAAGCATGCAAGATCGATCTACGGATCACGAGGGTGCACCACTCTGCGAGACGATAAACGTCATGCCGGATACAGTAAAAGCAAATCCGGCCAGGCCGAACACAGCGGGCAAGACCCATTCGAGCTGCGTCGCGATATAGCCCAATACAGAGGCGCCGCACACCCTTTATGCTTCACAGACGAAGTAATGGATCATCAAATCCTAGAAGGTTTCAAACCTATAAATATTGAATCATATGACGGCACTACAGATCCTGCGGTATGGATCGAGGATTTCCTCCTTCACATCCACATGGCCCGCGGTGATGACTTACACGCCATCAAATACCTCACACTAAAGCTCAAGGGACCAACGCGACATTGGCTTAATAGCTTGCCAGCCGAGTCCATCAGCTGTTGGGAAGATCTGGAAGCCGCATTCCTCGACAACTTTCAGGGCACTTATGTGCGGCCACCAGATGCCGATGACTTGAGCCACATAATTCAGCAGCCATAAGAATTGGCCAGGCAATTCTGGACTCGGTTCCTAACAAAGAAAAATCAAATTGTCAACTGTCCGGATGCAGAGGCCCTAGCGGCTTTCAAACACAACATCCGCGACGAATGGCTGGCCCGACACCTTGGTCAGGAAAAGCCGAAATCTATGGCAGCCCTCACGACACTCATGACCCGCTTTTGCGCGGGAGAAGACAGCTGGTTGGCTCGTAGTAATAACATATCAAAGAACAATGGTACTTTGGATACCAAGGACGACAATAGCAGGTCACGTCGCAACAAACATAAGCGCTGCATTAACAGCGATAATAACGAGGATACGGGAGTCAATGCCGGATTCAAAGGCTCTAAACCCGGTCAGCAGAAAAAGCCATTCAAACAAAGTACGCCGGGACCATCTAGCTTGGACCGTATACTCAATCGCTCGTGTCAAATACACGACACCCCAGAAAAGCCAGCCAATCACACCAACAGGGATTGTTGGGTGTTCAAGCAGGCCGGCAAGTTAATTGCTGAAAACAAGGACAAGGGGCCACATAGCGATGACGAGGAGGAACCCCGACAGCCACACACCGGAGGACAGAAGAGGTTTCCCCCGCAAGTGCGGACGATGAACATGATATACGCAACCCACATCCCCAAGAGGGAGTGGAAGCGTGTGCTCAGGGACGTATATGCGTTGGAGCCAGTCGCCCCAAAGTTCAACCCGTGGTCCTCCTATCCGATCACTTTTGATCGCAGGGACCATCCCACTAGTATCCGTCATGGCGGATTCGCTGCACTGGTTCTGGACCCAATCATTGACGGATTTCACCTCACTCGAGTCCTTATGGATGGCGGCAGCAGCCTGAACTTGCTTTATTAGGACACAATGCGCAAAATGGGTATAGACCCCTCAAGGATCAAACCCACGAAAACGACCTTCAAGGGCGTCATTCCAGGTGTAGAGGCCCATTGCACAGGCTCAATTACATTGGAAGTGGTCTTCGGATCCCTGAATAACTTCCGAAACGAAGAGTTAATCTTCGATATAGTCCCGTTCCGCAGCGGTTATCATGCATTGCTCGGGCGAACCGCAGTTGCGAGATTCAATGCGGTACCGCATTATGCATACCTCAAGCTCAAGATGCCAGGACCTCGCGGGGTTATTACAGTCAATGGAAACACAGAGCGCTCTCTCCGAATAGAGGAGCACACTGCGGCCCTCGCAGCAGAAGCGCAAAACATCCTCTCAAGGCAATCCACCAGTTCGGCGTTTCAAAACCCGGACACCTTCAAGCGCGCTTGGAGCAATCGGCAAATAGACCGCCTGGCGCGATCTGAGCTCGCGTAGCAATGCGGACCCCACCCCAATCCCAGCCAAACGGCAAAGCTCGTGCCACGCGTACATAATTACGCATTAAAAATACCATGGGACAGGTGGGGAGGGGGGCACACTGCGGCACGCCCCGAGACGCGGCTTAAACAACACTAGGGGCTTCCCGTTTGGTTATTTTTCTCTTTTTTCAGGACCTTAATCTCTGGAAACACTGTCCGGCAGCACTATTGCCGAACACATGATGTAGCAACCAAGGAGGCAGACAACTACGTCATATCACGGAATTCCCAGGTGGATTACAGAAACGAGCGGAATATTCGATTTAATATCATTCCTCAGCTTGCCCTTGGAAGGGACATAGTCCTACTCTTTGCTTATCGCACTATCTGTATCACTCTGCTTTAACGCAATTTTTTGAATAAACAATGCATGACATTATGACTATTATTGCATTCTTGTTATATATATATATATCTATGTGTTCATTAATGACGCCTTGCAACCGTACACTTTGGTACGGCCAATACACCAGGGGCTTACGTACCCCACAATACGGTGTGAAAAGTCCGAACACTTTCACAAGTGTAGCACCCCGAACTTATAGCATTATATGCATCAGCTCCGAATCATGTATTTGGTCGAATGTTGGGTTTGCCCGGCTCCTATGTTTTGGTACCTTACGTTCCGCTCTATCGGCTAAGGTAGCGCTAGGAGAACTACTGCGATTGTGCCCCGGTTCTGCTAGGTTCAGCACCTTAGTAGAGAAAGCTAAAACTGACTGTCATGATAAGGCGAGAGACTGGTTGCTGTTCGGCGAGGTTTTCGAGTCCCTAAAGACTTGTGCCGCTTAGAGCAAGGGGCCGGCCCTGTCCGGCTTAAACGCGTGTATCGCGCCCTGAATTCGGCCTTCCGAATACCAGGGGCTTCGCCGAAATTTAAAATTATAGAATTCTATGGCTAAGTGAGAGTGATAAAGCATTGTTAGTCCGGTTGCCTTGTTCGTTGTGCTGAGCACCTCCCTCGAAGGACCCAAACATGGGAACAAGAGTGCTCAGGTTTATCCCGAACACCCCAACACTCATGGCATGGGGGCAGAAGCCGAGGACTAGCCATCTCTCAGATTGGATAAACAGCCAAACAGAAGGCAATATTTTAAATTCAAACAAGCGTTGCATAGCGCATATGAAACAAGTTTTCATAAATACAGGATAAAACGAGCAAGTCTCACTCAAATATTACATCTTTTGAACACTCGTCTGCTATGAGATGGGCACCCGGCAGAACACCCTCATAGTACATCTCGGGGTGGCGGTGCTCCTTGCCCTCCAGCGGCCCCTCCTTGATCAGCTTCACGGCGTCTAGCTTGACCGACTACAACTTCACATGGGCGAAAGCCTGGCGTGCACCTTTAATGCAGACAGATCGCTTGACGACCTCCAACCGTGGGCAGGCATCCACAAGCTGCCTCACTAGGCCGAAGAAGTTGTTCAAAAGGGCATCGCCAGGCCACAACCGGACTATAAAGCCCTTCATGGCCTAATCGGCCGCCTTATGTAGCTCGACCATCTGCTTCAGCTGGTCGCTCATTGGCACCGGGTGTTCGGCCTCAGTATACTGAGACCAGAACAACTTCTCTGTTGAGCTTCCATCCTCGGCCTGGTAAAATTGTGCGGCATCGGACACGCTGCGGGGCAAATCTGCGAATGCTCTTGGAGAGCTCCGGATTCGGGTAAGTAATCGGTAATTTACTTTTACATGCTTGCTTTGCATATAGAAAGCCTTACCCGCTGCTATCTTCTTCATTGCGTCGATCTCCTGGAGGGCCTTGTGGGCTTCGGCCTTGACACTTTTTGCACTCTCGAGGGCCGCGGCAAGCTCAGACTCGCGTGTCTTTGAGTCAAGCTCCAACGCCTCGTGCTTCGCCACAAGAGCCTGGGGCTCTTCCTGCACCTCGCCCACCCGAGCCTCATGCTTCTCTCGCTCGGTGCGCTCCTTGGCTGCTTTATCTTCGGCCTCGGACAACGCTTGCTTTAGGGTCGCCACTTCGGTCGCGGCCCCTGGCAAATTCATGATAATCCTGTCATTTTGCAATCGCATTCTTTTTATACATAGCTATAGACAGGGTATTACTTACCCTTGTTCTCCTCGAGCTGCCTCTTGGCAAGGCCGAGCTCTTTCTTGGACCCCTCGAGGTCCTGCTTCAGTACGGTGACCTCTGCAGTTAGTGCGGCGGATGCCAGCAGCGAGGCCTGCATATGCATATTAACATACTTATATTAGACTCCTGTGATATTATTTGATCCTCTGTTCGGCTTTTCTTTGTGAACACCGAATAAAGCATCAGGGGCTACTGTCTATGCGGTAATATTTTTCCTATATTTTAAAACACTTACCTCAAAGCCTGTTAGAAGGCTGGCACAGGCTTCAGTCAATCCGCTCTTGGCAGACTGAACCTTCTGGACTACCGCAATCATAACAGTACGGTGCTCTTCGTCGATGGAAGCGCTGCGAAGCGCTTCCAACAGATCGTCCGGCGCCCCTGGATGGACAGAGGTCACCGGCACAGGCGTCTTGCCCCTATTAGAAGGAGGCCGCCTGCCTGAGCCCGGAACCACTGGAGGTTCCGGCGCGGTGTCCGGCTGAGGGACGAACTCGGAGCTCTCAGGGGCCCCGTCCCCTCGGCTCCCGGAGTCCGGACGGTCGCCTTGAGGCGCCTCCGGGACTGTCTCCCCTTGACTCGGTGCCTCTTGAGACAGCACCTCGGCGTCGTCAGTAGGATGAGGGGAGGTGGCGGTCGGAACTGGATCACTATCCATGTCCGACGAGCCCAGGGAGCCGTCCGATGATACATCGATACTAGCTCGTGGCGGCCTGCATAATTATGTTCGGCGTTAGGGAAAGCAGTGCGACAAAGGAATGCTATGAGTTACTTTGGTATCCAAATACTTACGATCTCCCCAGGGGCTTGGCCCTGGGCAACCACTCGTCTTCGCCTTTGTTGGTGGCGGTGGAATTGTCCGGAAGGAGAGTCCTTCCCTTCTTGGACCCTTCGGCCCCCCCAGTTGGGGCGGCCTTCCTTTTCTTATCTCCCCCAGCTGGAGGGGGAGCATCTTCTTCTTCTTCCTCGTCTTCGGGGGAGGAGTGTGCCACAGAGTTATCGGACGATGAGTCCGATAACACCTGGCGCCGGGAACTCTTTCGGGTTCCCTTGGCCTTCTTGGTCTTCTCTGGCACCTTGTAAGGAGCCGGAGTCAGCATCTCCGTCAGGAGAGCGCCCGCAGTGTCTTCGGGCAAAGGGGCCGGACAGTTAATCTGCCCCGACGTTTCCACCCAGTCCTGTCAAAGGCATGGAGATTAGACCCCGCATATAATTAAGCTAGGGGAAATAAATGTCCTACGGGACGTATTGAACTCACCGAACGCACTAGGCGCTTTGCGCTTAGTCTGCGGTCCTCGGCGAGAGAAGGAGGGACCTCGGCGCCCTTGAACATCACCTTCCAGACGTCCTTGTGCGTCGTATCAAAGAGCTCATTCAGAGTCTGGTGCCGGGCCGGGTCGAACTCCCACAAGTTAAAATCCGGTTGTTGACACGGGAGGATCTGGCGGATGAGCATAACCTGGACTATGTTGACAAGCTTGAGCTTCTTGCTTGCCATAGTCCGGATACATTTCTGGAGTCCATCCAGCTCCACCGATGAACCCCACGACAAGCCCTTCTCTTTCCAGGAAGTGAGCCGTGTAGGGAATCTGGATCGAAACTCGGGGGCTGCCGCCCATTTGGCGTCGCGCGGCTCAGTGATGTAGAACCACGCCGATTGCCATCCCTTTATTGTCTCCACGAAGGAGCCTTCAAGCCATATAATGTTGGGCATCTTTCCCACCATGGCTCCGCCGCATTCTGCTTGTTGGCCTCGTACCACCTTCGGCTTGATATTGAAGGTCTTTAACCACAGGTCGAAGTGGGGTCGGATGCGGAGGAAAGCCTCACACACGACGATGAACGCTGAAATGTTGAGGATGAAGTTCGGTGCCAGATCATGAAAGTCCAGCCCGTAGTAGAACATGAGACCACGAACGAATGGATGGAGGGGAAACGCCAGTCCGTGGAGGAAGTGGTGGAGGAAAACTACCCTCTCGTGAGGTTCCGGGGTAGGGACGATCTGCCCCGCGGCGGGCAGCCGATGCGCAATATTCACGGATAAGTATCCGGCTCCGCGCAGCTTCTTGATGTCTCCATCCCTGACGGAGGAGACCATCCATCTGCCTCCCGCTCCGGACATGGTTGGAGAAGGTTGAGGTGGGAAGTGCGGACTTGGGCACTAGAGCTCGAGTGTGCAAAAATGGATGAGCAAAGGAGGAAGAAGGCATGGATGGAAAGGTGAATCCTTATCCCTTTATATGGGCGGACGAAACTAAGCGTCCCCACTAGCCTGGTAAAACTCGCTTATCCCCCAAGTGCCGTAATCGATGGCGCGGTTGGGTTACCCACGCCCGTATTGATGAGAATCCCGTAATAAGGGGACACGATATCTGCTTTGACAAGACGTGTCAAAAAACTGCCTCGCGTTATGTGCGGGGCTAGTTAAAGGAAACGGTTCGAATAATCACCGGGCCATGACATAACGTCAAGCTGTCAAAACAAGTCAGCAAATTAGATTTGCGAAAATATTATTCTCTCTACGGTGGTACGTGAAACTTATTTTGCAGGGTCAGACACTATCCTTGTGTTCAAATTCTTCCGTGGTGTATTCGGAGGAGGAACCCGCCTTGCAATGCCAAAGACAATACTGCGCGCCGGACTCATCGTCATTGAAGCCTGGTTCAGGGGCTACTAAGGGAGTCCTGGATTAGGGGGTCTCCGGACAGCCGGACTATATCCTTTGGCCGGACTATTAGACTATGAAGATACAAGATTGAAGACTTCATCTCGTGTCCGGATGGGACTCTACTTGGCGTGGAAGGCAAGCTAGGAAATACGGATATGGATATCTCCTCCTTTGTAACCGACCTTGTGTAACCCTAACCCTCTCCAGTGTCTATATAAACCGGAGAGTTTTAGTCCATAGGACACAACAACCACAACATACAATCATACCATAGGCTAGCTTCTAGGGTTTAGCCTCTCCGATCTCGTGGTAGATCTACTCTTGTACTACCCATATCATCAATATTAATCAAGCAGGACATAGGGTTTTACCTCCATCAAGAGGGCCCGAATCTGGGTAAAACATTGTGTCCCCTGCCTCCTGTTACCATCCGACCTAGACGCACAGTTCGGGACCCCCTACCCGAGATCCGCCAGTTTTGACACCGACAACTGGCAATATTCGTGCCCCTCTTCAAGCCAACACAGAAAGCACTCTTGCTCAAAGGCCTCAGAAGCGCTCTCGTTTTCTAAATGACCGAGAACATCTTGTCGCACTTCATCAAAATCAAGATAAGCATCATGACTGGCTGAAGCGTCAAATGCATAGTCTCTTGGTGGATGTCAATCGCATTCGTAATCTTGCCACCAAGAATGCATTTTTCTCCCATGAAGCCTGTCGGTGATCTTGGAAGAGTCTGACACTTCTGTGCTCTGAAGATGATTTAAGAGTGGATGGCTTCACTGAGAGATATAAGTTTGATTCAACGCCTCCAAGGAATGTAGTTCTGCGACGGACTCCATCTCTTGAAGATTCTGAATACTCCTCTTCAGCGGCTATTGTAAATGCCAGAGTTATCGAGGATGAAGATGATGCGACTTCTCCAACATCTGCATCGCCACATATCGACACTACGCCAAGTTCTTCTGCACCTCCAAACGCCAACGACGACCCTGCTGCTTCACCTACTCCCTCTGGGAACGAGTAGAAGCTCTATGTCTTCAAACCTTTTTGGTCCTTACTGACAAAAGGGGGAGAAGCATATGAGTTGATAGTCTTCAAGCGGGTCCATATGGGCGGTTGCTTTATATTTTTGCCTAGTGTCTACAACTCTCACTTTTTGATACATTTGGTTCTTTGAGTTGTAACACTTAAACTCGATGGTCGTCTGCTACTTATTTGCTATTCTATGATGCGATGATAAATTCCGCATGTGCGATGATAACTTCCGCACTTAGGTCATTTTGCAGACGTCCATTTTTCATTATGCATGTCATTATCTTCGATATATCCTTTCATTCATGATGAATTGTCTTCATAAGTAAAAGAGGAGCTCCACAAGTACAACCTGCCATATGCATTTGCATTCAAAAGCAAAATACTTATATGCACATCTTCAGGGGGAGCCTTTCTGCTACTTACGAAGACAATACTTAAATCCTTTACAATTTCACATATTTCTATCCCCGTTGAAAACTTCAACCAATTTGTCATCAATCACCAAAAAGGGGGAGATTGTAAGTGCATCTAGTGCCACCCCTAGTTGGTTTTGGAGTATTGATGACAAACCTGGTTGAGGGACTAATGTGTTTGTGAGAATTGCAGGATAACACAGGTAGAAGTCCCTCATTGATTCGGTTTTCCTACCAGAGATGACCCCTAAAAATGTATGAAGACATTGAAGTCAAAGGTGCTATGTGAAGACATTCACATTGAAGACTATGACAAGAGAAGACATCACGTGAAGACTATGGAGTGCGAAGACTTAGTTGTTTCATCATTCTTTTTCTTCTTTGTTGAGTCATAGGAACCACCGTACTGTTAAGTGGGGTCCAAATAAACCAGCCAGAATGACTGAAGTGATGCTTAACTAAAATCCTATGTCTTCGAGCGAAGACAATGAGAGCAAATCTTATCCAGAGCTGGATAAGTCAGCTTTGCTTGTAGCTCAAGTAAAGTTGCCGTGTGTGTTTTAAATATGACCGTTGGAACACGTGTCAGTTCCTTAGTGACCCAGGGTCATTTCGGACAAATCAGATCGGGTTGCCTAGTGGCTATAAATAGCCCACCCCCTACACCATAAATTGGTTGGCTGCTCAGAGTTAGTGCACGGCTTTTGTCATTTGAGAGCAACCCACCTCGAAGCCTTTGAGAGAGAAATCTTTGTGAGGACAAAGCCCTAAACACCCAGAGCCAAAGAGTGTTAGGCATCACTAAAGTCTTCTTGTTTGTGTGATCTGAAGACTTATTACACTTGAGGACTATGAATCCTCCAGCCGGTTAGGCGTCGTGTTCTGAGCATCCAAGAGTCATTGTGGAACGCCGGTGAATGAAGTCTGTGAAGGTTTGGAAGTCTACCTTGAAGACTTACCAGAGTAATTGGGCGAGGACTGGGTGTCCTTAGCTCAAGGGGAATAAGGTGAAGACGCGGTCTTCTGAGTTGAATCTCAGCCTCCCTAACCAGACGTACAGTTGTCACAGCAACTGGAACTGGTCCAACAAATTATTGTCTTCAACGAGCCACTGGTTCTATCCTTCCCATCTCTTTATTTGTAGATTGGTCCTTGTGAAGTCATTGCCTGTTTGCATTATCTATTTGTCGTCACTGTGTGACTTCTTGTTCTGATTGGCTTCATACTATCTTCCATCCCGATCTATACCGCCTAGCTGCTATTAGTCTTTGTGCTTTCATTTCATTGAATACTTGACTATGGCTTGCTTAGTGTAGTCTACCTTCCGCTGCATGGTAATAGGTTTATTTCTATCGTTTGTCTTCGAAACTTCCATGTTTTGAAGATTTTCATAAAAATCGCCTATTCACCCCCCTCTAGTCGATCACTAGCACTTTCAACGGTGTAATGCTTTAAGCAAGATGACATGATGTAGAGGGATAAACTCATGCAATATGATATGAACCCCATCTTTTTATCCTCGATGGCAACTATACAATATGTGTCGTTTCCCCTACTGTCACTGGGATCGAGCATCGCAAGACTGAACTCAAAGCTAAGCACTTCTCCCATTGCGAGAAAGATCAATCTAGTAGGCTAAACCAAACTGATAATTCGAAGAGACTTGCAAAGATAACCAATCATACATAAAAGAATTCAGAGAAGATTCAAATATTATTCATAGATAATCTTGATCATAAACCCACAATTCATCGGATCTCGACAAACACACCACAAAATAAGATTACATCGAATAGACTCCAAGAGAATCAAGGAGAACTTTGTATTGAGATCCAAAGAGAGAGAGAAGAAGCCATCTAGCTAATAACTATGGACCTGAAGGTCTGAGGTAAACTACTCACACATCATTGGAGAGGCTATGGTGTTGATGTAGAGGCCCTCCGTGATCAATGCCCCCTCTGGCGGAGCGCCGGAAAAGGCCCCAAGATGGGATCTCACGGGTACAGAAGGTTGCGGCGGTGGAATTAGGTTTTCGTGGTGCTCCTCGATGGTTTGGGGGTACGTAGGTATATATAGGAGGAATAAGTAGGTCGGTGGAGCCACGAGGGGCCCACGAGGGTGGAGGGCACGCCCTGGGGGGGAGGTAGGCATGCTCCCTGCCTCGTGGCCTCCTTGTTGATTGCTTGACGTCCACTCCAAGTCCGTTGGATCATGTTTGTTCCAAAAATCACACTCCTGAAGGTTTCATTCTGTTTGGACTCCGTTTGATATTCTTTTTCCGTGAAACATTGAAATAGGCAAAAAGACAGCAATTTGGGCTAGCCCTCCGGTTAATAGGTTAGTCCCAAAAATAATATAAAAGTGTATAAATAAGCCCATTAAACATCCAAACAGAATATATAATAGCATGGAACAATAAAAAAATATAGATACGTTGGAGACGTATCACATATCATGACACCAATCTTGCTATCCTTACATAGGAGAGTCCTACCCGAACATGGGGAAAATCCTTCTGCTTTGTATCTTCATGACCCATCAGTCCGGCCCACATCCAGTAGTCCGGACACTCGAGGACCCCCTAATTTAGGGCTCCCTCAGTAGCCCCCGAACTGGTCTTCACATGAAGATGTAGTATCCGGCTTATGTCTTCGGCTTTTGCAAGGTTGGTTCTTCACTGTATACTAGGCGGACAATAGTTCGAATCTGGCTTCCTTGTTCCGTCTTTATGACTCCTCCCCCGTCGCCTCGATTTCCATGCGCTGGGCGAATGCGAATGGTTCACCATTTTTTATTAAAAAGAAAACACCCGGTCACGTAGGGATGGTGCCTATATAAAGAGATCGAATCCTCAAAGTGCCATCCACATCGCACAGAGGAAACGCCAACATCAGCCACAAAAAGCCTCCAAACATGACCAACACCCCAGGCTCTTTTTCGCGGCCCCATGGCCCTCAAGAGGGCGATTGGCAGAGCTGCTCAGTGCCTCATCTTCAGCTGAGTCGGCTCCAGATGCAGGGATATCTTCCCCTGACAGATCTAGTCTCCGTCCGAGCGGGATTGGCCTCAATAGGCAGCGACGTGCTGGCTAGAAATTTCCCTAACCCCAATAGGGAGGAGAGAGTGTACTTCGTCCCATTCCTTTTGTGGGGCTTAGGCTTTCCAATCCATCCCTTTCTCAGGGGTCTATTGGAATTTTATGGCATCCAGCTGCACAACCTCACCCCAGGTTCGATTCTTCACATCTCAGGTTTTGTTTCCCTCTGCAAACTGTTCTTGGGTATTGAGGCCCATTTCGAACTATGGAAAAAGTTCTTTTGCCTTGTCCCCCTCCATCGAGGAGGTTCCATATTTGAAGTGGGCGGTGCCGAAGTATGGCATATAGCCGGATCCGGATACCCCATTGGAACTCCCAAAGAGGCATATCCACAATGGTCTTTGGAGTGGTTTTACATGGATGACATCCCACTGCCAGAACAAGTTTGGCGCGGCCTTCCTGAATTTTCTAGCGCTCCCTTAAAGAAGCGCCTCAACTGGCATCCTCGAAGTCCCAAGGAGGAGGACAACGCAGAAATAAAAAAGGCTGGTCAGTAAGGTTAGATTATTAGCCCATACCGAGCTCTTGATGATTGAGGTTATGGCCATTGCAATAAAAAGATGCATCCAGCCCCTCCAGTCCAGAGTAACCCCCTTATGGTGCTACAATGGAGAAGACGATGCGTCTTGTTACAAACGCAAGGATCCGGATACCCCAACCGAACTGGCCATGATCCTGATTGACCTGTACAAGGGCGACAAGGAAGATTTCCTCCGCTTAAACTGCCGGGAAGGTTACTCCATGTACAACCCCATTGAATAGGTAATATTTCGATTACCTATGTCGCCTTATTGCTATCACGGCATGGTAATCCAGTTGTTTTTTGTTTTCACTAAACAATCATGGAGGAAGATGATCGAGGACGTTTACTGTCCTGCCCCACAACCAGAGGATCACAATCACGATGAAGACCCTGGTTTCTATGAGGATCCAGATATATACATAGAGTTCGATGATGGGGTATTTTATGAAGCGAGCCTTGACGGCTCGGAAGTGGCTATCACCGCCGACTACCCCCCGCACCTATCCCTTCTTCATCGTAAGTATCTGAAAGCTTTCAAAAAGAAGTCCCTGCTTGCACTTTTGTCCATTGTACGAATCCCTACTTAATAGGATCGACGCTCAACAGACCGCACCTCCTCAAGGGCGGCCCCTTTGTAGGGTAGTCGTTCAAAACGAAAGGAGGCTAGGGGCACCATAGAACCCTCACCGTCTTCAAAAAGGCATGTTCGTTTAATACATGCCTAGGCACGAGTTAGAATTGTTAAAGCTTCCTTCCATCTTTGACTCAGGAGGAGCACGCGGCAGACAGTGGGGAAACACCCTGCTAGCCGAATGTCAGCCAACCGGCGCTGGACTCGTCAGCTAGGACAAGGGCTGATGCAATGCCAATTCCATTGCCTCATGAGGATTCAGATGATGTATCCGTCACGAATTCTAAGGTGGAGAGCGTAATGAATCACCGTCGACTAAAAGAGGCCATGCGTGCTCTAGCTTTTTCCGAACAGGAATTTACCACACTAAGTTCGATGGACGCATATATCTGAGCCGCTCGAGATGGACTTGCCGGAGTTACACAACTATTCTCAAAGGATATACAGGTAAGAGTTTGCGCAATTTTGATAGACATATGCAAGTAGCCCCCGAGACATGAAGGGGCGATACTAACTAATTTAAGGATCAATTTATCATGCAGGTTCTTAAGGAAAAGAATGCTGCACTATCCCAGCAGCTGAAAACAAACCAGACGCAGTTGAATGTTGTCACCATCGAACTGGCAGAAATGAAAAAGGCCGCAATGAGTATGTCCGAGAAGAAAAAACACAAGGATGAAAAAGACAAACAATTTGAAGGGATAGATAGCTTGAAGGCTCAGCTATCGGCCGCCCAGAAAGAAAATGAAAAGTTGAAGGGCGGCATGTTCGGTATGATTTGTAAAAACCACCATACTTACTCATGCCTAGTCCATAGTTCGGAATGTCATGATGTTATTACTGCAGGTCTATTAACTGATCGGCCGAAAGAAGAAGTATCTGGATTTCTAGGCGATGTGCTGAAGGAGTTGTCCGTGGTGTATGCGTGGGCCCGGAAAGCCATGAAGAGCATGGTCAAGGCTTTATGCCCGTCTGATACCCCTCCAGAAAGTATGGAGGGTTTGGCAAACCTATTCAAAGGTGCCCGACACCGCTTTGAGCTATGGAAGATGCCTGCCTGCTGTGAAGGTGCACGAGAAGCCTGGACGATGGTGAAAACATGCTTCACCAAGCTAGATCCGAATCATATGGCCCGAGTAGGACCACAGGGACCGGACGGCAAAGAAATTCCGTCGAACTTGGTGTATGACCAAGTAATGATAGCTGCGAAATATTCGCCGGAAGACTGTAGGTTAGATAGTCTGGTAGATGGGATAGATAAGGAATGAGTATTTGATGCAATGTATTAATGTACTTTGTGACCAACCTCTATCTTTGGCCGAACATGTGGAAAATTTGTCATCACAGGCTTTGGCTTTCACCTCCAAACCAAAATGGTGGAGTGTTTCCAGATACTATTGTGGAATGAAAAAGAAACATTCACTATGTCCAGAAACCAGGCAACCCAGTTATTGTGCTCAAACAGACAAAAATTTTAGTTCAGGAAATATGTTATATACATGTGTAAGAAACATATTCCAAGGAGAATAGTTCTGTTAAGGGTTCCTTTCCTTGGGTTGGCATGCTGTAATTATGCGCGTCTAGGCTTTGGTACGTAGTACGGAAAAAACGGTCCTATATATTTGAAGAGTTATCAAAATGTAACAATCTGTCATTTGATTGCCGACCAATTATTATCTTAAGAACGCTAGCTTTCGGCTTCACCCGTCTGAGGTATAGGTCCAGATTACCCAGTTGTAACAATCGTAGAGGTGCTCCCTTTACGCCCTATCCGAACAATCGGGAACGTAGGGCATAAACACAGGAGCGAGGCAACCCAACTTGGCCAAAACTTAAGTCATAGAGGTGCATATAATGGCAAAAAGGGTGTATATGAGCAAACGACATATATATTGTGAGCTCCCGGCTCGGAATAATATTAAGCTTTGGTTAAAGAAGCCCCCGGTCATGGTGGGGTGTACACATTTTAGGATGTGTACCCCTCAAGTGTTCGGCCTATCCGAACATATCCTAAGAATAGTATAAAAACGAGAAAAAAACAAATGAAGAGGAGAAAAAGAATGAAAAAGAAACATGACCGAACTTATGCGTAGAATCTTTGGAGCCGAGCAGCGTTCCATGGATTCAACTCTAGGCGATTATCTGATGCTTTACGAAGGTGATAGGCTCCTCCTATGAGAACTTCATCTATAATGAAGGGGCCCTCCCATTTTGGTTTCGTAACATCCCGAATTTTCAATTTGGAATGTTATACATAGTCATCCATGCATATCATATTTTATTGCATTTTCGTTCCACAAATCCTCGAAAATCCTAAGCAACTCAAGGACCCACGGAGAGAGTTGGGGATTTTCCCGGTTTTTCATATTTGATTTTTATCAAATAATGAAACAAGGATTTTGATTTTAATTATTTTTCTCTCCGAAAAATATTTCTTATCAAAATAAATGAGAGGAGATAATATGACTTCTCCAAAATAATTGAAATATCGGAGGAAAATGTTAAAATCATTTATTTGATTTTACTTGATTTTATTTAGATTTTATTTGCATTATAAAAATTTCATGTTTTCAAAGTTGCATTTTAGGGCCAAGAAAATGTTCATCTCGTTCTAAATATTTTATTCAGACGGTGAAAATTTGTTTTGGCATTTTTAGATTTTTATTTATTTTTCTAGGATTTTATTTCTGTCGGTGAAATTATTTTTTTTTTTAAAAAAAGAAAAAAAAAGTTCCCGCGCCCGACTGG
>NC_057806.1:89044228-89052012 GCF_018294505.1 Triticum aestivum | reverse complement strand
CCGCCCCAGCTAGCCGCCGCCGCCAAGCCCCGCCCCGCAGCCGCCTCGCCGGACCCCCTCGCCGGAGGTATCCGCCGGATTCGAGCCGCCGGTTTTTCTAACCCGTTTGGTTTTTTTCGAAATCCTAGTTTCGTTTTTTTTGGTTCGCCGGTTTTTCTCGGTTCTTCTAGTCAGCGGACGTTCGTCCGTGCGGTCGTTTTAACGAACGGTTTTCGCCCGTTAGTTACAGCTAACGAACGCTCGTTCGTTAGTTTGTTCGTCAGTTTTCTTTTTATCGGATTTATTCCGTGATTTTTCTGATCACGATTTCTGATCCGATCTTAGTTTCTGTTTATCTTTTCGCTCGTTTATCGGAATTAGGCGATTCAAGCGCCTAGAGTTTCGTCTCGGAACCCTCTTTCCGTTTAACCAACTCAAACAAGTTTTTGCTACTGTAAAATTTGACCTAGGTTCAGATTAGTAAACGAAGCTTCTTTCTTTCACCGTTTGAGTTTCGTTGCTCCGTTGATTTGATTCTTTTGCGAACCGGAGTTCTTAAGTTGAACTTTCTGGTCAACCTCTCTCTTATTTGAGTTTTGCTTGTGCATCATTGCTTGTTACTTATGTATGCTACTGTTTGTTTGCGATATAATTCCCGAAGTGCGAAGCGTGTTGCTACGAGTCTCTAGGATTCGCGGATCGTCAGCAAGGCAAGTAACACATTGATCATACTCTTTCCATACCCAGTTTTTATGCATTAGTTCCAATCCTCAAACATTGCATGATTAGGATGTCATTAACATGTGTGATGGGAAGTAGTTATTAAGGTAGAACCTATTGCCCTGTTATATTCAAACCCTTGGGAGTTACTTCTACGTTTGCTTATATTATATTGCTATGCTCGTAGACGTGGGTCGGGTTTGAGTGAAATCCATGACAGATGTGAGTTGTTAATTGATGGTTCAACTTAAGGTGGCAACTTAAATTAACATCTGGGTGGATTGAGGCACCTGGGGTACCCAGTGTTGCCTGTATTTTTTGGAAATCCCGGGGTTCCATGTGATTTTCCTATGGACCGCCACCCAGGCTCAAAGGGAACTGAGATGATTCATGCTAGGAACTTCTGTGTGCAGCCACAAGCTATTATGGGCTCTAGCATAGTTGAGTAAGTTACGTGAAGCTCTTGAAGAGGCAGATCAGCAGGTAGTGGGATGTAGGTTTGGTATGGTCTGTCCGGAGTAAAGAGTTAATGTTTCTAAAAGACTATGTCTCGGTCATCCGTTTCTCAAACACCATGTAGTGCGAGAAATCCAACAGAGGCGATCGAGTCTTGTGGGGAAAAGTGTGCAAACCTCTGCAGAGTGTACAATCTAATCATGGTTAGCCGTGTCCCTGGTTATGGACAATCTTGAGTATCTAGTACTTGGGTTATCACATGTATCTCATCATGTTTAATTAACACTGTTGGGTTGTTAATCACTTTAATTGGGATTGAGTTGGAGGAACCTTCTCAATGTTGTTCAACCACCATGATAGTTAAATCAAAATCTATTCCTTTGTTGTAGGGAAAAATTGACTTTTCGCAAAAACTATAACCATAGAGCTTTCCACCAGCCAAATATGCATATAGTGATAGCATTATTCTGTTCTTGCTCTACTGTGTTATATTGCCAGCATATTCCATGTGCTGGCCCGTTTTCGGGCTGCAACGTATTTTGTTGCAGACTTTTCAGACAGGAGTAAGGTTCGTTAGGTCGTTGCCATGCAGCTCAGCTATGTCGTTGGAGTTGATGGACTCACTTTATCTTCCAAGCCTTCCGCTGTTATCGTTTTAGATGGCCTTAAGCCATATTATTGTAATAAGTTCTCTTTTGAGACATTCGATGTAATAAGTGTGTGATTGCTACTCTGTTATAAATCCTTCAAGTACTGTGTGTGTCAGCATTACCGATCCAGGGATGACACTGAAGCACAGAGACTTGACCATCTGAGGTCGGGTCGCTACAAGATGGTATCAGAGCACACGCTGAGTGTAGGACACGACCACTAAGATGAACCCTAGGTCACACTTCTCTACTCATTTCTGACTCCTCTCCATTTTCTACTCTTTAGGATGACGGAGATGAAGAAAAAGTTTGCACAACCAGATGAAGACACACCTTTTGGACGCCACTTGAAGCAAGTCACTAGATACTTGAACATTGGAATACCAAGCTTCACCAGGACGTACAATGCCACTTTACCTAAAGAGGAGCGATGGATGGTTCAAGTACAAGTTCCAGGAAGGACGTTCTTGCCAACTTCTAAACCCATAGAATTTTCTTTTGAAGCACCCACCTGGAGTCTAGGCAAGAGCATGGCAACCCACATTACCATGGGACACATTGGAGAAGTCTACAACAGGGAGCTTAAGGACACTATCTACCAAATATGTGGGCGTCGAGACGAGCAATGGGAAGTAACCAGCACCAGGAAGGATAGATCCATTGCAGCTTTCATCCAGGAGTTAAACCAGCACATTCGACGTCAGGAGAACCAGATGTGCGCGGACATGATGGACTTGAAGAAGGCGAAGACTAGAATCATCGAGCTAGAGGAAGAACTCAAGTTTACATGCGATGGATATGAGGAGGAAATCAAGACACTAATGGAGAAGAATGACGACCTGGTTAAGAAGATCGGAGTATTCATGGGAGGACCAGCACCGGGAGAAGAAGACGATGATTCCACTTGCCCGGACAACTACATCATCATCGACGACACCGATTCCGATCCTAGTGATGATGACTTTGAATACGAAGCTGGAGCAGACATCATGGAGTCTTCCACCGATCAAAATTTCTAGATGACCACCATATATTAGTAGTATTCCCCCATGTATTTAGTAGTAGTTGAGCACATTTGCGATAGTTCTAGACCGTTTGTATGCCCTTGCTTGATTGATTGAGTGAAATGTTTGTGTTTGTCTCATGTGCATATGGGTAGTGCTTTCTCGTTAGACCCCATTTTTTTCTATTCTGATCTCTTCCATCTAAACCCATCAGATGCCTCCGAGATGTGACACCGGTTTTGCTTTCCCACCGGAGCTCACCCAGTTGATCCAGCAGCAGAATGGCTTGATGCAATTGCTAGTTCAAAACCAGGGCAACAACAAAAACAACAACAACAACAACAACAACAACCCGCCGCCAGTGGACAACCTAGCCCGTTTTCTAAGGTTATAGCCGCCGGTGTTTTCCAGTAGCACCGAGCCAATAGTTGCTAATGATTGGCTACGCCGTATTGGAAGGGAGTTGACCACCGCAGGTTGCACAGATGATGAGAAGGTGCGCTTTTCCATACATCAATTGGATGGACCAGCAACCTCATGGTGGGAGAATTACACAGCCACTTTCCCCATAGCCAACGTCACTTGGGACCAGTTTCAGCAAGCTTTCCGCACGGTCCATGTCTCAACTGGAGCTATGCAGATGAAGAAGCGGGAGTTCCGCAACCTACGCTAGGGAAACCGTACCGTGGCTCAGTACGTGGATGATTTTAGCAAGTTATCACACTATGCCCCTGATGATGTGGCCACAGATGCCGCGAAGTAGGAGAAGTTTATGGAAGGGCTGAATGATGAGATGAGCATGCAGTTGATGGTAGCAACCTTCAACAACTACCAGGAGTTGGTAGATAAGGCTCTTATGATTAAAGGGAAGCAGCAGCAGATTGAGAGCCACAAGGGAAAGTACGGACAAGGGAAGTATAACTCAGGAGCTCAGCAGAAGCCTCGCCTAACCCCGAACTCGGGAGGACTTGTTCATAACCATGGAGGCCACAACCACGCTGGAGGAGGATCGCATAACCACAATGGTTCTAAGAATGGGAATGGGAACGGAACCGACAATAATCAGAACCGCCCCAATCCAGCCACACCCGCCAAAAGGGACTTAAGTCATGTTACTTGTTTCAAGTGCGGGAAGACTGGACAGTACGCCATGGAGTGCCCTGAAGGAAAGAATGGAAACGGAAATGGGAGCGTCGAGAAGAAGCCCAATCCATTTAACAAAGGACAAGTGATCCACGTTAACGTGGAGGAGGTTGAAGAGCAGCCGGACGCGGTAATAGGTATGTTTTTGGTTAAGTCATTTACCGCTCTTGTTCTTTTCGATACTGGTGCATCGCATTCATACATATCAAGGGGATTTGTGGATAAGTTTAAACTCCCAACCCAAACCCTTAGGACCCCTCTGTTAGTGAGCTCACCCGGAGCAGAGTACATGGCTAGCCGATGGTGCGACCAAATACCCTTAACCATTGGCACACATGTGTTTCCGTCCGACCTAATTATCTTGGAGTCACAAGGATTGGATGTGATATTAGGTATGGAATGGATGTCAAAGTTTGGAGGAAGTATTGACTATGCTAGTAAGTCGATTTATCTTACCACCCCGGAGGGAAAAAGAATTAAGTATGTGTCTAGGCATGTGCCTAGGAGGAGCCAAGTGAATGCCCTTATGGGAGTTGTTCAGGAGGAAGTGCATGTAGTGAAGGATTATCCGGATGTTTTTCCAGAGGAGTTACCAGGCATGCCACCAGATAGAGACATTGAGTTTTTGATAGAGCTGTTGCCAGGAACATGACCAATATCCAAGAGACCCTATCGGATGCCCGCGAATGATCTGGAGGAAATTAAGAAACAGATCAAGGAGTTATTGGAGAAAGGATACATCCGAAGAAGTTCATCACCTTGGGGAGCCCCTGTGCTTTTGGTTGAGAAGAAGGATAAATCCCTAAGGATGGTTGTTGATTATCGAGCCTTGAATGAGGTGACGATTAAGAACAAGTACCCACTGCCGATGATCAACGATCTGTTTGATCAGTTGCAAGGAGCTAAGGTGTTTTCAAAGATCGATTTGAGATCGGGATACCATCAGTTAAAGATACGAGAGAAGGATATACCAAAGACAGTGTTCACGACGCGGTATGGATTATACGAGTACACGGTCATGTCATTTGGACTGACTAACGCCCCTGCCTATTTCATGAGCATGATGAACAAGGTGTTCATGTAGTATTTGGACAAGTTTGTTGTGGTGTTTATTGATGATATTATGGTATACTTGAAGAACGAGGGGGAGCACAAGGAGCATTTGCGCTTAGTTCTCGAGAAACTCAGGGAATACCAGTTGTATGCTAAGTTTAGCAAATGCGAGTTTTGGTTGAAGGAAGTCGGGTTCCTTGGACATGTTATATCAGGAGAAGGTATAGCAGTAGACCCCAGCAAAGTTCAGTCAGTCACTGAATGGTTGGCACCCACCTCAGTTAGCGAGATCCACCGTTTTCTTGGACTCGCAGGATACTACTAGAGATTCATTGAGAACTTTTCCAAGATTGCGAAGCCAATGACTGAACTGTTAAAGAAGGATACTAAGTTTAAATGGATAGAAGATTGCGAGGGAAGTTTCCAGGAGTTGAAGAAATGGTTGACTACAGCGCTAGTGCTAACACTGCCGGATATACATAAGGAGTTCCAAGTGTATTGCGACGCCTCTCGCTTAGGACTTGGATGTGTGCTTATGCAGGATGGAAGAGTTGTTTCGTATGCCTCACGACAACTAAAACCTCATGAGTTGAACTATGCCACACATGATTTGGAGTTAGCAGCCGTAGTGCATGCATTGAAGACCTGGAGACATTACCTTATTGGAGACCGATGTGATGTATACACGGACCATAAGAGTTTGAAGTACATCTTCACCCAGAAGGAACTGAACCTTAGATAGAGAAGATGGTTGGAGCTTATAAAGGATTATGACATGAAGCTACACTATCATCCAGGAAAGGCCAATGTCGTAGCAGACGCCTTGAGCAGGAAAAGTTATGCTAATATCCTTAAAAGTAAGGCACTACCGAAGGAGTTAGCAGAGGATATCATGGAACTTCGATTAGAGATTGTTCCTAGATGATTCATTGCAACAATGGAGGTCCAGTCAACATTGTTGGACAAGATTCGGGAAGCTCAGAAGGATGACAAAGAGATTGCCGAGATAAAGGAGAAGATGGGCAAAGGAAAGGCCAAAGGTTTTTGTGAGGATGCGCACGATACCCTATGGTTTGAGGACCGAGTTTATGTGCCCAATAACCAGGAGATCAGGAAGTTAATACTTCAAGAGGCTCATGACTCACCATACTCGATACACCCCGGAAACACCAAGATGTATCTGGATTTGAAGGAACATTTCTGGTGGACCGGTATGAAGATGGATATTGCCGAGTATGTAGCCGTATGTGATGTATGTCAGAGAGTGAAGGCAGAACATCAAAAGCCAGGAGGACTGTTACAGCCTATGCCGATACCCGAATGGAAGTGGGATAAACTTTGCATGGACTTTATCACCGGATTGCCCAGGACTAAATCAGGATTTGATTCCGTATGGGTAGTAGTCGATCGCTTAACCAAAGTGGCTCACTTCATCCCAGTGAAAACCACTTATACAAGTGCGAAGTTGGCCAAAATTTATATGTCCAGGATCATATGTCTGCATGGAGTTCCGAGGACCATCGTATCGGATAGAGGAAACAGTTTACTTCAATGTTCTGGCATCAGTTACACCAGAGTTCTCATACAACAACAGCTACCAAGCCAGTTTGAAGATGGCACCGTTTGAAGCCCTGTATGGACGCACGTGCAGAACACCCTTGATGTGGGATGAGGTAGGAGACCGACAGTTGTTTGGACCAGACTTGATCAAGGAGTCTGAGGAGAAGGTTAAATTGATTCGTGATAGACTGAAGATTGCTCAGTCCAGGCAGAAGAGTTATGCGGACTCAAAACACAAGGAGGTAACCTATGAAATTGAAGACAGAGTATATCTGCGAGTATCTCCCTTGCGAGGAGTGAAACATTTTGGAGTTAAGGGTAAGTTAGCTCCGAGATTTGTAGGACTGTATCGTGTTTTGGAACGGATGGGAGAAGTTGCCTACAAATTGGAATTACTCGAGGGATTGTCAGGAGTTCATGATGTGTTTCATGTTTCACAGCTGAAGAAGTGTCATGCTGAGATGGCCGATATACCATTAAGAGATATAGTACCCTTGGAGGCAATTCAGTTGGACAGTGATTTGACTTACGAGGAGAAGCCAGTTAAGATTCTTGAGTTTGCCAGCAGAGTCACCCGCATTAAGGTTATCAAGTTTTGCAAAGTTCAGTGGAGCCACCATACCGAGGATGAAGCCACCTGGGAACGAGAGGATGATCTCCGCAAAGACCACCCACACCTATTTTCTAGCCAACCCGAATCTCGAGGGCGAGATTCATCTTAAGGGGGTAGGTTTGTAACATCCCACATTTTCAATTTGGAATGTTATACATAGTCATCCATGCATATCATATTTTATTGCATTTCCGTTCCGCAAATCCTCGAAAATCCTAAGCAACTCAAGGACCCACGGAGAGAGTTGGGGATTTTCCCGGTTTTTCATATTTGATTTTTATTAAATAATGAAACGAGGATTTTGATTTTAATTATTTTTCTCTCGAAAAGTATTTCTTATCAAAATAAATGAAAGGAGATAATATGACTTCTGCAAAATAATTGAAATATTAGAGGAAAAATGTTAAAATCATTTATTTGATTTTACTTGATTTTATTCGAATTTTATTTGCATTAGAAAAATTGCACGTTTTCAAAGTTGCATTTTAGGGCCAAGAAAATGTTCATCTCGTTCTAAATATTTTTATTTAGACTGTGAAAAATTGTTTTGGCATTTTTATTTATTTTTCTAGGATTTTATTTCTGTCAGCGAAATTATTTAAAAAA